>NC_056526.1:193383952-193412874 GCF_019175285.1 Sceloporus undulatus | reverse complement strand
TCCTCTCTTAGTGTGCTTTCTTAGGAGCGCAGTGAGATATAAATTAATGACAGGATAGCCTTGTGTAAATATTTGACAGGATATCATGGTGATGAAGATTGAGCAAACTGCTTTCAGCTGCCTCAGAGCACCAGGACCCAAGGAGCACTGACTGACGCTACAGGACAAATTCAGGTTTTTCAAGAAGAGGTGGACACAATTCACAGAGGGATGTCGAGAAGCTGCGATCATGTCCAGAGAAGGGCAGCCAAAATAGCGGGAAGGTCTGGGAACCCATGAAGCCTTATGCGGAGAGGACTCAGGGAGCTGGGATGTTTAGCCTGGGGAAGTACAAAGGTCAAGAGGGGGGATATGGAGCGCCCTGTAAAAGTATTTGAAGTGATGCTATATGAGGAGGGATCAAGCTTGACTAGGACCTGGAACAATGGCTGCCAACTATTAGAAAAGGCGCTTCCACCTCCAAATTCGGAGGAACTTTTTGGGAAGAAGGGCTGTTTGAGTGGAAGATTGCTGCCTTGGATTTCCCTTCTTGGAGGTCTTTAAACAGCGGCTGGCTGGCCCTCTGTCAGGATGCTTTGATGAGAGTCCTGCCATGGCCGAAGAATGGCGGTTGGACGGAGTTCCTTTCCAGCTGTAAAACTATGATTTGTCGACGTAATTTAGGAATAAATAAAACCAGCTCCTTCCCGAGATTGCAGACTCTGCCGCGGCACGGCAGGCGATCTTCCATGGGGCCCAGCATCCGAAGGCTTGATGTGTGGGTGGCAAGGGGTTGTGGGCAGCTAAAGACGCAGAACCGAAGCACCGTCAGGTGCGACAGGAGGTTTGCCACCCAAGGCAAGACCCCCACCCTGCGCACACAACCGGCTTTTTTTCCCGCATGCGTGGGGTTGTTACGGGGAAGTCAGGAGCGTGGCCTTTATTGGCAGAGAATCTTGAGATCCTTTGGGCACAGAGGGCTAACTGTGGTTGGCCAAGATTCATATTGCAAAAAATTGGCATTTAAACAAATCTATTATACGCACCCTTTCACAATGCGTCAACTGCGTTCACGGCCCAAAACCAAAATCCTGCCAGAACAGGAACCCTATTAAAGTGAAATCACCGGAAAATGTAGTTCAGAAACAAAAAGGCGGCCGAAAAGGCAAATCCAATGTTTCTATAGCTTCTGAAAAGAATCTCTTGGGATGAGAGTTTTGGGGCACACCACCGGAATCCCCCCAGGACAAAAACCCAGATGGCGTAGAAATATGCCCCAAACCCCGGGAAAAGAGCAGAAGCCCCCCTCCGGGGCCAGGCCCCCCTCCGCCAGGGCCCCCAAAGGGACAGCAAGATGCCCAGCAGAAGCAATGGGGGCTGCACCCCAGCTCCTCCACCATTGGCCATGCTGGCCAGCTGCAGTCCAGCAACGTTGGGGAAGCGCTTCGGAATATTCGTACTCGTGCCCCAGCACCTCCAGGTGACCGGTAACACCTCCTCCAAGTCCTTGCGTCTAAGACCAGACCTGACACCACTGTATCGCCATTGACAACCCCAGGGACATGCCTTCTTCTCTCTGCATTTGCCTCCTGCATTTTCCTGCTGAGGCCCAGCCTGAGGCTCAAGGAGGCTGATAACAGTCAGACCAAAACTGGTGCCCCTCAGGAATCATTGGCCCCTAATTGCATCTCGTCGTGTGCATCCCACACTGCAGAAATAATCCAGTTTGAAGTCGAAGGCTTTCATGGCCGGCAATCCATGTTTTTTGGTGGGTTTTTTGGCTCTGTGGCCATTTGTTCCGACAACTTTCTCCTGGAACGTTTGCCAGCAGGCATTTGGCATCTGGCCTTCTTCAAAGAATGCTTTGCCTGGAAAGGGTTTGGGTGTATATCTACTGGGAATGCAGGCGTGATGTGGCCATGTCTAGCAGCGTTTCTGGCCCCAGAGCCTGACAACCCACCAAAAAACTATGCTTCCGGCCATGAAGCTTGGCTTCACAATGCAGGAGTGAGTTGCATGTGTATTGCCATCCAGAAACGTGCAAACCGCCTTCCAGCCTCACACAGTCTTATATTACCACCCACTTCTTCCAGGCAAGCATTCTCTGAAGATGCAAGATGCCACAGAAGCTGCTGGCGAAAGTCAGACGAAACTTTTCTGGAACATGGCCACCGAGCCAAAACCCCACAAAAAAAACAATCGGTTGACACCACTTTAATGCCCGTGGGCTCAGTGCTATGGACTCTGGGAACTCTAGTTTTGTGGGACAGTTAGGCCTTCTCTGCCAGCCGAGCTCTGGTGTCCAACTACAAATTCCCAGGATTCCACAGCACTGATCCATGGTTGTTAAAGTGCTGTCAGCCTGGATTATTTTCTGCAGTGTGGATGCAGTCGAGTCTCTTTTTCTCCTTCATCCGAGCGGGAAGGAGGAAGGGCTGCCAAAGACCAATCTCCTTCAAGGAAGAGACAACCAGGGAAGGTGCGACGGCCAGCTGCCCGAGCCTCTCAAAACTGGCCGCCACTCGACACTCCCCTCTGTGGCTACTCCAAGGGGGCTGAGGAGGTCCGACCTGGCAAACCAGTCCTACGCTCCTCTCTCCCTCTCTACACACAAATGCCACAAATCTACAAGCAACCCTCCATTGCCTACTGCCGCTGCCATTGCTTGCATGACTTGCGCCCTTCATGCGCTCAGCTCCGCATGTGGGGGTGGAGGCCAGGATGCGGCGGTTGCAGCCCCGCAGGTCTTGGTGACCTCAGGGCTGCTTGTCGCTAGTACAAGCCGCCCGGCTTGCAAGGCGCCTTCCCGCATCGGATCTCCCGTCAATTTTTCCTGGATGTCCGTGCCCTGCGAGCGGGGACAAGCGGGGATGAGGGCCGCGTGTGCAATGCGCCGAAGTGCGCACTGAGCAGGGAAGCTCAACGGCCCCAGGGAACAAAGACCAGCAGGGTTAAGCAGCAATGGCGTGGCCATGTTCCCCGGGCCTGGGCTTGGGGATGGCCTTTTGTCTCCCCTCCTTAGGGCAAAAGGGTCGGAAATCCCCAGGGCAAGAGCACCGCCTTGGAAACCACTGACAACAGAAACACCTCATGACGAAAATTGCCAAGAAAACAAACCCATGCGGGTCACCTGTCCAACATGTTCTACTGAACTTTACCATAGCGTCTCAGTGGAAATTCTAGCGACTCATTGAGAAACACTTACCTAGGCCTGTAGTCTTCAGCACAAACCTCTATGTCAACTTCTGTTGATGTTGACCAAGGCGATTACATGGAAGACTAGAGAAATTCCTAGGAGAGGTGTTTTGCAGGCCAAAAATAAAGCCCCAATGGTTTTTATTTCCATTTTCCCATACTTTCACCGTGGTCCTGTGCCCATAAGACCTGCAATGTGCAGGGCCTCTGTATGTGTGTGTGTATTTTCCCCTCTATACATATGTGTGCATTCCCCTTTGTTAGACTTTTTAAAAGCTTTGAGTGCATCCTCTAGACACTGTGATACAGCTGAATGCCTAATGCCTTACTACATCATGAAGGGCTGCCCCCATAGACTCACCAGGAAGACACCTCCCTGTGACATCATTGGGGTCTCCCTTGGCCTTAGGTTTTACCCCTGACATCTTCAGGGTTCTGGGCGCTCTGGCTTGGAGGACCCCAGCTGCCAGGTAGGCATGGAAACCGTACGGGCAGAGGGTGTCTGCCTGGAGTGAGGGGGGGCTCTGTTTAGCTCAGACTGGGGGAAGTGGGTGGGGGTTACATAGAAAAAACAGAACTGCCACCACCATCCTGCTGCGAATCAGAGGGTGGGGGTCTCCTCCCTGGACATCTCCAAAACGTCGGCTGAGAGCTCTACCTGTTCTGAGGATGCTTTCCTAGAGAACCCTGGGCAGGGAGTTCGACTCCCATGGTTTTGGGGGCCTTTCCAACCCTTCTATGATTCTTGACTCCCTCTTCTTCAGCCACAGTTGTCCTTTTAAAGCGAGGGGAAATGGTCCCATGCCAGTGCAAGGCTCAGCTTAAGCCCTGGCCTGTTTCCAAATGGGCTTGACTTAGGAGAAGGCGCATGCCTTCTTGAACATGTGCACAATGCTGTCCCTCAGCAATCTAAGGCTAGCAGGTGCAGGGCAGTTGCAGCTGGAGTCCCAAAATGAGCCAGGGTGGTCAAGCAGGCTTACCTTCCCAGACCCCTCCATTGCGTTTCCTTTATATTTATTGCCCCGTGTTTCTGCTGTGCCCCACAAAGCTCAGCGGTTTGGATGCGCAAAAGCAGAAAACCCTCACATCCCAAACAAGCGGGAGGGCTTTAGTTTCTTATCAGAGGAGGCTGAAAGAAGGGAAATCCCCTTCCCAAAATGATGGCAGTGGACTCCTTGCCACCACCCCCTTTCTCATGAGTTTCCAGCCCCCCCCCCACACACCCACGTGAAAACTGGAAAGTACAGGGATTGCCCCGGTTGAAAGGGATGCCCCAGAGCATGGGCAAAGACAGCGCCTCCTCTCTGCTGCGGCAATGACAAGTAACCCTGATTGGGGGGGGGGGGCGGGGAGCCCACTGAAGGTTGCCTCGACAAGTGGGAGGGAAATTGCCAAACCTACAGACTCCAAACATGGACACAATTGGGGCATGGTGTGGGAGGGACGGAGATGGCAGGTGCTTACTTGCCCCATCGCAGTGGGGCACAAAATCAAGCCTGTCGAGAGCTGCTGTGCCAAACCCAGGGGGATCGAAAGGCTGTGTCTGCTGGAGGGTACCTGTGGAGGGGATGCCATCTGAGACCCTGAGGTTGGACAGACCCTACAGGGCACATCCACCCACCAGGCAAAACTCATGCCACCACAGTGATGCCCATGATGAAACGACCTGTAAAGAGCATGTGCAGAGCACCACCCACCCAATTCAGGATGAAGAAGAAAATGCTTTGAGCAATGGTTGTTGCAGTTTCCCAAGGATCAGGAATTCAATGTTTGCCTGCCCTCCCTTAAGCAATTATGGAGCGGAGTGGGGCTGGGTGGGGGGTCTGGTTTCCCAGTCTTTTCAGCTTGATGGGGAAAGGGAAGGGAATTTCTTTTTTGCCTGGTCCAAGTGCCTTTGCCCCCGGTCAAAGTCCATCCCAGTGGCACCCTCTTGCGCATTTGGTGGGACGGGCAGCCCCTGCGTCAGTGCCGATATGGAAGAGACCCCCCCCCACACACAACCCAGGAACAATCCAATATGTCTGGCACAAGATGCCCTCCTTGGCACCAGCAGCCCCACCACGGACGATTTCTCCTTCCAACAAGCCCAGCACCAAATGTTAGTGATGCAGCCCAAAAGCCAAAATAAAAAAAAGCACCATTTAAATGGGATTTTCAGGAGCAAGCGAGTAGTAAATCTTGAGGTAGCTGGGGCTGCAGAGGCCTGGTGTGTGCAGTGAATGGAGGAGGAATGCCGCCTACTTTGCCCTGGTTGTGTGAGCACTCACCTGGCGCACAGGGAAAGCCCCCTGCCCACCTGCCCAACCCCCTGCCTGGCAGCCACTCACCTGGTAAACCCTTCCGTTCTCCATGCTGTGCTGGGGACTGGGAGTGGTGTCTGGCTCCAGTTCCCCACCTCTGGACCCACCCACACAGGGCCGAGTGCCCACCGCCCACTGGCAGGGCCAGCCGTTCACAGCGGCCAAAGCCACCAGCACCAATGGTGGGGATTGGCAGGTTGGTGGCAGTGATGGCAGCAGCAGTGCGTGGAGGTTTGTGGGTGGCAGCTGAGCCAAGCTGAGGAGGGGCTGCAAAGGGGGGAGGAGAGGAGGCTGGCAGCCAGCGCGCAGCCCCACTGCGCCAGCTGAGAAAGCGCCAGGCGAGTGAGCCCAGCAGGTGGGCCGGACTGACATCACAGCGCCTATACATAGCACAAGTGCAGCAGGGGAGGGGGGCTGTCTCCTCTTCCTCTCCCTCCTCCTCCCCCCCAGGGAAGCCCCCTGACCACCTTCTGGGAGAGAAGACGCGGAGGGGGCCTCTCCAGCCACTAAAAACACACCCAGGGGACCTCTCCTTGCCCCCCAAACTAAGCAAAAGGGGGGGGAAATTGAGCGAGGGGGCGAGAGCGAAACTCAGGGCCCACCCACAGGATCTGGGCTGTGGGGACTGGGGCACCAATCTGCCCCACCACCCCTGGCCTGTTCCTACCCCACACAGTCCCCAGAGGTCAATGGGGAGGGTGTCAGGAGGAAAACTCACTCCAGGAAGCCCCCCCCCCTCCCTGGACGCACCTTTAGAGGAGGAGAGGCGTGCAGGCCTCCCCCGCCCGCCCCCCACATTGGCCACATGCCTCTGGCGGGCTAAGCAGCTTCTGGCCACCAGTGGATTAGGCCCAGTGAGGAGGAGGGTCCTTAATTGGGAAAGCCTGGGGGGAGGGATGTCAGGCCTACAGCAATTCTGGTTTGCCCCCACCCCCCAAACAGGTCCTTCTTCATTTCCCACACCAAAGTCTGTTTTCACTGTCATATAAAATATTAATAGTACACTTAGGCATAAGGAGAGTGCAATCCCTTCAGCAAGAGAGAAACGGCAATGCTTTGGGATGGAGGGAGAGCAGAGACTGCAAGGGAAGGACGTTTGGTCACGGTGGCCAGAGCCCAGTGCCAACCTTGTGTGTCCATGCCCACACCACTTGCCCATCATAGCAATATGCAAGTACATTTCTATACCACTTGTTGATGTAACTAAGTGGTTACAAAGTGTAAGCTAATAGCCCCAACCAGCTGGGTACTCATGTTAGTGACTGATGGAAGGGCGACAGGTTTGAGTTGGACTGGAGCCCCTGCCTGGATCGAAAACTCACTACACAACACCAGGGAGCCTGGCCTGAAGCCCACCAACCTTCTACACCAAATGGCTAAGATTCATAGAAGCATAGAGTGGCGACGAGACCCCACAGGGCCCTGATCCACTTTCCAACCCCCTTCTTCTGCCATTGCAGGAACTCTCAATCCAAGCATCCTCATTGGACAGATGCCCATCCAAGCCTCCCCAAAGAGGGACTCAATCACAATCTCCTGATGGATTTGTTGTTCCACGGCAAACAGGCTCTTACTGTCCAAGAGGTCTTCCTATGTTACAGGTGCCCCCGGCCCACTCGCTCCAGCCCGCCCAACATTTTGCTGCTGGAGGTGGACAATCCAACTGGCACGCTGGTGAGGGCTGAAGCTTTCATTGGCCCAGAGGGCACCACGTAGAGGCAACTCTCCCAGGCATTGCCAGCGGCGTTTGTGGAGCAGAACTGACCAGAGAAGAGGGTCAGTGGTCCAACTGCCTGTGCCCAGAAAGCACCCATGGCTCATTCTCCAGCCATTCTACCCAGCGATGCCCCTTGCTTGCCCTGCTCAGCCGAGCCTGGCTTGGGTGGTTCATTTCTGTGATGGGCAGAAGCACGCCAGAGAACAGCAGGGTCAAATCTGTGCCAAGCGGAAAGAGTCCGGAGGGGGAAGGGACCTGCCCACAATACTGGGACCCCGCTGGCATGCCTCCCCCACTGGCTGCCATGGTCCCTCCCTCCACCCCAGATCAGCTTCTTTGGCCCTGGGCTGGCTTTCCTCGTTGATCTGCCTAGCTTTTTTAGCCCTGACCACCCGCGCCGGTCCCAGCCTGCCAGCTTGCAAGAGGACATTCAGGCGCGTTTTTTGTGCATTTGTGCCCCACAGGCTGTTGTTTCAGAGGCAGGACAGAAATCACTGGTATTATTGTTTGGTGTAAGCGAACATGAAGCCATCAGTGTGATCGCCGGAAAGACGAGACAGCTAATCTTATCCTGCAATTTATTGACGCATCGTTTCCACTATCAAGGCGAAGTCCTAGTTCCCAATTTATTCTGCACTGGTCGGGCTCATGGCCATTGTGGGATGCTTTGATCTGGATTCTGCCTGGCAGACGGGGTTTGGACTGGATCAGGGCCCTGCGGTCTCTTCCAACCTCTATGATTTATGAGTTCTGGGCGCCATTGAAAGAAAGATCTAGACAAGTTGGCGTGGGTTCAGGATAAGGCAGCCTTCTAAGAGGAACAGAAAACAAAACGTATGAGGCGACGCTGAAGGAGCTGGGCTGTTCTGCTGGCTGACGCGAAGACTGAGATGTGGCATGGCTCCAAAACCACTGCAGGAATAATACAGCTCACGACTGCTTTAACTGTCTTGGCTCAAGTAGGGCATTCTGGGAAATTTTAGTTTGTTGTGACCATCAGAGCTTCTGACAAAGAAGGTCTAATGTCTACAAAAGCTTACACTTCCAGGATTCCCCAGCTTTGGGCCAGGGCAAAAGTTTTAAAGTTGGTGTCCGACTGCATTATTTCTGCAGAGTGTCTGGATATGGTGCGTCCTCTTAAATACCCTGGGGCTGCCCAGAGAGAAAGGTATGGGTTTGTTCTCTGCTGCCCCAGAGAGAGGACTAAAGCTCATGTTTTCATTTCCAGGAGGGTTCTGATTTGAACGGAACATTAGGTGAAGGAACCTCTGAGGGCAAGAGTGGCTCGAATGGAACACCCATGGCTCTAGAGAGGAATCCTTCTCTGGGGCATCTACCAACATAGCAATCCAGTATCAATGGCCACTTACCTTGTATACCATTATCGTGCCTTAAGCGTCTCCCTAAGTGGTTTACAGTGTGTGTAGGCCTAAAACTGCCCCCAACAAGCTGCCTGGGGATCATTTTAGTGACCAAGGAAGGATCGCCAGGCCTGGGATCGACCTCCACAACCCAACGCGCTGGGCACCCCCAGCTGCGGGGATGCTCCCTATAAAAAAGTTGAATTCGGGGGCCCAAACTTGGCTCTTCCCAGGCGAGTCTGGAAAACTCCGTTTCCAGAAGCCCAGGTAGTTTGGTTAGAAGTCATAACAATCACAGACTCCTCGGAATTAAAAGGAATCATAGATTTGGAAGAGACCTCAAGGACCATCGGTCCAACCCCCTTCTGCCATGGCAGGAACTCTCATCAAGGCATCTCTGAAGAGGGCATCCAGCCTCGCTTAACGGCCTTCCAAAGAAGGAAGAATCCACCCCATAGGTTGCATCCATTGTTCCATTGGGTCCTGTTCTCTGGAGCAGCCGACAAACAAGCTTGTCTCTTTCCTCGATGTGGTACAAGAATTCTGGGAACTGAAGTCCAAAACATCTGAAGGCCACGGTTGGGAAACCACGCTCAGCTGGAGATCCTGCGCCAAGTAGGGCTGGATTCAATGCTTCCTTCAACTCTGTTGCTTCCAGGACTTATGCATCCCATTGGTCAAAGGCCCTGGTCCCATCGGAAGGAGACTCTCCTGCCTCATGCCACACAGAGCTTACCTGCTGCCGCAAAGCCACCACCAGACAGACGGGACCAGACAGACATGTGTGAAGTTGCCTAGGCACAGGCCAGCCCCTGGCATGCCAAGGTGGCACATGGCCCAGCTGCAGGAAGGAAACCGTTACGCGAGTAACCTGACTTCTCTTTCCCTCTCTTCATGCCGCCGGACCGGGGCACTTCGCCCTCGTGGTACATGGCGGGCTCAGGATCCAGTCGGGCTCTGACACCCTTCCAGGCGAAGCCTGGCCATCCCATTCTGCGCCCCCGGCAGCCCCCGGCGGGATTGATTTCCGGCACCACCAAAAGTCAGTGCGCGGTCGAGGAACTTAACAGTGCCATCATCCCAACGGCGGATATCCCACCACTGTGGCCCGCCAGTGGACAACCCCCCCCCAACACTATAAAAAAGGTCTCCATTTTGCCACAAAAAGGACGGACGGGGAAGCCAGGCTAAACCTCCCTGGGAAGGGCGTGCAAGGGCCTTGGGCAGCCCTACGCGGCCCTGCTCTTGGTAAGACCCAGACGCCGATGGACTCATGTAGACCCCCACAGAGACCTCCCTTGACCCACCACCCCATTAAGAGGGAAGTGGACACCTTGAGCGTGTCCAATGAGGGAGACAAATGGTGGAAGGCCTCTGAGGAGCAGGTGAGGGAATGGGTTGGTTTGGTCTGGAGAAGCACGGTTACCAATTGACATGCTGGACATGTGACAATATTTGAAGGGGTGCCATGCTGAGGATGGGCAAGTTTGTTTTTGCTACTCCAGAGAATAGGACCACGAGCAATTTCTTCGAACCTTAGGAAGAATGCCTCTACTGCCACAAGCTGTAGCTCTGAAGACACTTCGCTCTTTCTTTGGAGGCTGGTTTGAAGCAGAGGCTGGATGGCCATGGGGCACAGGTTGTGTTCCTTCGTGGCAGAAGGCGGTTGGATTGGATGGCCGAGTGGTGCAAAGGGCAACCCCAAGACCAAGCATGTTCTACGGAACACCCACTGTAGCCCCCCAGAACCCCTTGGAAGGCTAAGTGAGGATCCCCATCTCCAATAGAGATGTTCTGGAGCCCCAAGTGGAGGGACCCGAGAAGGTCAAGCCTTGTTAGAAGGGACCTCCATCCCTCCCAAATGAGGGCTCCTTGGGGAGGACCGAAGGTGCTTTGCGATGCGGTCAGCGCTTGGGCTACCCACAACAAAGAGCGGGAGCCTGATGGCAGGCGACATTTGGCTCCTTCCCCAGCCTCCTCTCTGCCCCAAAGCATGGCCTGGAAGGTCCCTTGCCATGGAGCACACCAAGGCCCTTCTGCGGGGGTGGGTGGCCCTTTGGCCCAGCTGCCTTTCAAGCGGAGAGGGACCTTTCGAGAAGCTGAGCCCTTTGCCCTACAAGGGCCTGGAGTGAGAAGGGAGCCTCAAGAAGGGCCACCCGTCCCCGCCCTCTTCTTGACCTGCAGGACTCCCCTCCACGCATCTCCTGAGACGGAGCCGATGGACCTCCAGTCTCCGAGGAGGAGGAGGGAGACTCAAAGGCATCCTCTCGCCAGGAGCCTTTTCCTTCTTGAGGGGATTCTTTTCCCTGCAGCTTCCATCCAGGGCCTCATCGGGTCTTTTATCCGGAGCAGCAGAAACAAGCTTCTGCCTCCTCAATATGGCTCCTTCAAGTCTTTCAAGAGGGCTTTCATCCCTCCTCTCCCCTGCAAGCTGTCCCGGCGTCCTCCCTCCCTCTCCCCTCCGGGCCCCCCAGAAACTGGGGCCCAGACTCTTCCAGGGGTCCCTCCCCCATCCCACTCGGGCCAAAGAGCCCGGGAAGGGCCCCCAAGGGCCACCTGAAAGGGGCGCTGGCTGCTGGCTTCTCTTCTCCTTCACCCCTTTTTTTTTTCCTGACATGGAGGCTGAGGGCGATCTGTCCTTTTTCTCGGATGTAGAGCATGTTGAGGTCCTCCAGGATGTTGAGGACTGCTCTGCATGTCCGAGAGAGCGAGACGAGGCGAGGACGGGGCAGCTCCGAGGTCGGAGCCCGCGGGGGAGAGCAGCCAGAGGCCCAGGCGAGGGGAGGCCGCCCCCGCCCGCCCCTCCCCAGAAATGGCCCTTTCTTCCTCCGGACGGAGCAGCAGGGCCAGAGGGGCGGCGGGGAGCCCCCGGGAGCCTCCCCGCCGGGGCCCTCCAGTCCCGCCCCGGCCCGCCTTCCTTTCCTTCCCTCCCCTTCCCTCGCCTGGGCTTCCGCAGACAGGAAGCCTGCTCGCCTGCCGAGGCCAAGCGGACCAGCCCCTCCGCAGACAGGCGCAAGAGAAGCGCGCAGCAAGGAGGCCCCGGAGTCCCAGGGGAAAGCAGCGGCCAAGCGCGGAGGGGAAGGAAGGGCGGGAGAGGGGGGCCTGGGCCGGCCCTGGATCCCGACCCGAAGGCAGCGCCCGCCGCCAGAGAGAGAGCGAGAGAGAGAGCGCCCCTCCGGGCCTTGCTCCGCTCCGCCAGCCACTTCTCTCCTCTCCGAGCCTATCTGGCCCAAGGGCCCCCTCCCTGACCTTGTTCGGAGGGAGCCCCCCCTTGGCCCCCTTCCCGAGGCAGGAAGAGAAAGGGCACCCGGAGCCAGGGAGGCCCCGCAGCCGTAGGAGGGAGAGCCAGCGGATCCTCTGGCGAGGAGGAGGCCAGGACCCAGAGGCAGGGTGACCCAGGGACCGCCGCCACAGCGCCCCCAAAGCCCGGCGAGGGAGGCGCTCCGGAGAGTCCTCCGCGGAGGAAGAAGCAGAGATGCTGCTGTGCTGCCCCGGCTCCATCGAGCCACAGGCTCGGAAGAGCCCCCAAGGGCCATTGCCGGCTCTCTGGCCAACGCCGGGCAAAGCCCCCCCCCCCACACCAAGGCCTCCCTGAGGGCCACCACAACTCAACCGGAGATGCGCTGGGTGGAGGGTTCCCCCCATGGAGGCCCTTCAGCAGAGAGAGGCCCCAGAACGACCTTGCCTTCTGTGACCAAATGCCAAACCTCTGGCCTTGGTTGACTTAAACAAAACCGGGTTTAGAGAATCCTAGATTTGGACGAGACCCCAAGAAGGGGCCCTGATTCACGGTCCACGCCCTTTTCTTCTGCCAGGCAGAGGAAATCCCCATTCAAAGCATCCCCCCTTGAGACAGATGCCCTCAGCCAGCTTGCTGAAAGACTCCCACACTACACTCCTCGGAATACGTATTTCAACCTTAGGCTTCCCTATCGCCCCTTGGCTGGGCTCAAGCTCACAAAACACCAAATCAGAAAACCCCTGAGAGGACACCTTCCAGGGCAACTTGGGGCAACATCAGACAGAGACAGACCATAGAGCTGGCATGACGGGCCACAAAGGCCAGTGGAGTTCTCTCTAGGAATCTCTAGGTACTGGTTTAACGTGACCATAAGATGCTGCACTTCAAAAAACCTAGAAGATTCCTAGACGAGAACATTATTCTTAAATTCCATGATGAATCATTCAGAGATAGATCTGCCAAAACTCAAAGTCACAATGTGAGGGATGATGCATCTATGGTAAAAACACTCACAGAATCATAGAACCCTAGAGTGGAAGTGGAAGAGACTGCAAGAAGGGCCCTGGATCCAGTCCAACCCCCATTTTTGCCATGCAGGACTCTCAATCAAAGCATTCCCATTGAGAGATGGCCATCCGCCTCTGCTTGAAAACCTCCAAAGAAGGAGACGCCACTATAATCTCCGAGTGAAGGAGTGTGTTCCTTGTCAACAGCCTTACTCTCAGGACAGTTCTTCCTACTGTTCAGGTGGCCATCTCTTTTCCGGAGGCTTGCATCCATTACTCCCTCTTTTCTATTCTGGAGCAGCAGAAAACAAGCTGTCCCTCTTCAATATTAATCCTTTCACATTATCTTAAAGAGGGTTACAATTCACCTCTTAACCCTTCTCTTCTCCAGCTAAAATCCCCAGCTCCCAAGTCTCTCCTCCTAGGGTTCATGAGTTTCCAGGGACCTTTCACCCATTTTAGTCTCCCTCATTTGGAACCTGGCTCCAGTTTCTAGTCCTTTTCTGTAATTGTGGTGCCCAGGACTGGATTCCCAGTCTTTCCAGGTGGGAGCCTGACCAAAGCAGAATAGAGCGGCACTATTACTTCTCTGATTAGACACTAGACTTTTTGATGCCGCCTAGAATTGCCTTGGCCTTTTTCGCTGCCGCATACATGTTGACTTCATGTTCAAACTGTGTGTGGTCTACATGGACTCTCAAACTCCTTCACATGTAGTTTCATTCCGCCAGGTGCCCCCCAGATCCTGTATCTCTGCATTTCATTTTTCCGCCCTAAGTGCAGTATATCAAAAAATAATATTAAATATAAATGCATGCTTCTAGTCATGCTCAAAATTGAGAACGTTTTGGAATTCCCAGGAGAGAAAGCTGGGTGTCTGACCGTCCTGGAAAAGCGCGGATGTTGGTCACCCTTCCAGGGGCGATGGAGGCCCAGCTCCAGTGTGATGACCAGTTGGAGTGGGTGGACCATGCTTAGGCCTGACCACGCTGCCCCCTGCTGTCCAGGCAGCACACTTCAGGCCATGGCAAGGAAGGACTGCACTGAACCTGGACGGTGGCCACGCATATGCACCGTGCGTGACTAGGATTCAGACAGACCAGACAGCCCTGCGAGGTTTCCCACAGATTGCCTGCCTCCAACAACACTAGGACTGACCAGTGCAAGCGTTCCTCGCAGCAGCGTCCAAATGCCGGCCACAAACTCTGGGCTGTCAAGCAACTCGCAGGCGGCATAAAAGCAAGAGCATGAAGCAGACGAAACATATCAACCCATTGCCTAAGTTTTAAAGCCGAAACTCTCAGAAACAAAGTGGTAGAATTCAAAGATAGGCGCCGTGTCAGTCTCTAGGTCAGTCTACAGTGGGAGGGACCTCTGGAGAGCTTTGAGTCTAACGGAAAGAAACAGAGGTTGGAAGCAGGAGCCTTCCTAGGCTAAAGTCTACTTCCTCTGCTCCCTCAGACTCCCCCAATGCATCTGAGGAAGTGGACTGAAGTCTAGGAAAGCTCACGTTCCAACTTCCTTCTTTAGTCTCAGATGTGCTACAAGATTCTCTTTTATATCCAATGCCATCGGAGGAAGGAGGCTCAAGTCAACAAAAGCTCATGCTACTGGCTCCTGTCTTTCAGTTTACTCTCAAAACTCTAGACCCCGTTTAAGACAATGTAAACCCATGCACAGTTGGCCCTCCCACATTTGTGGCTCTTGACTTTGTGGGTTTTGATTAATACGTTCTCTCTAGGAATCCCTGTTCCTCAAAGCGCAACGCATGCAGAAGTTGGGCCATAGACCTTTGTGCTGGAGAACCTAAAAGTTTCCTAGAGAAACACTTCTCCCCAGGCCATTTGTATTGTTATCATTGTCGTTGTTGTTGTTATGTTCTTAGATCGCCTACCCTTACCTCCCAGTACAGGGACTCAAGGCAGCTTACAATCTAAACAGTCATAGGTCCTTCCAACATGATTCTGTTATTAATTCTGCAAGAGTTGGGACCATAGAGTTGCATGGAGGCCCTGGCGATTCCTAGCGAGGGCCCTCTCAGGTAAAAAGAAACAGTGGGGTTTTCCACATACACAGGGCTCTTCACCCAAAACCCAGCGAATGTGGAAGGGCCACTTAATCGGCGAACTGGCTCAATCGTCTGGCCTCTAGCCTGTGGTATTGCTAAGTCGTCAGCTGAGACTCATGGTGACCCTTGGATTGAGGCATCTCCGCTCCGGCCCTGTCCACCCTCCGCTCCCCTCCTTCCCGCCGGGGGGATCGCCTCAGTTCTGGCTGCACAGAGAGTGCAAAATCTCCTTCTTGGAGGCTTTCTTAAGCAGAGCCGGCTGGATGGCCATCTGTCAAATGGAGGCTGGCGTGTTGAGGTGAGAGTTCCTGCCTTGCATGGCCGAAGGGTGTGGCCTGGATCAGGGCCTCCTTTGGGTCTATTGCCAACTCTACGTTCTATGAAATGCCAGCCACATCACAAGGAATGCAACATGCCCTGAAAGCAAGGACGCAAGCGGATCCCCCATTTCAGGTGCCACGCCCAAATCATACAAACGGGAGGACCAAGAGGGGTTGAGGCAGCCCTGACAAGAAGAGGCAACAAAAGTCCAGCATCCTTCCTTCTCCAGATGCATCCCTGCGGCAGTTCGTTCTTTCATGGCGCCAGGACCCTGAGGGTCCACCTGGGCCAGTTCTCCCGGCTGGCTCTGATGCAGCCGGAGGATGGCTCTCCCGGGCTTCCTTCCCAACCCTTCTGGAGAGCGGGAACGAACCCAGGCCGTCCAGCATGAAGAACACGAGGGGACCGCCCTTGTCCGGAGCTGGCCCTTGAAGGTCCACCTAGGCCACTTCTGCCAACTCTGACTGGCATACACCAGACGCTTGAAAGGGCTCGAAAGCACCACCAATGGCACCAGTGACTCAACAAGAGAAAGAATCAAATAGCGTAGGAGTTGCCAAATTCTCAGTTACAACAGTGGCACAAATTAATTAATTTAGGAATGACAAATACGCCTCGTTCCTTTTTAACGTTAATTTCTGGGTTGCTTCTATCCCACAGGAGCTCCAGAGGAGATGGACAAATGGAAATCAATTAAAGCACTGCTGAGATCAAAACATTCTAAAAAACACACCAAAGTGCCTCTAAAAACTACCCAAAGCAGACTAAACAAGACCCTAGAATCCGTTCGAAACTGTTACAACTGCAGTTCTTAACCCGGATGCCCTTAGACAGAACTGTCTCGGGATGCACGCTGCCAACTTAAAAGCAGGGAATTCCAGACTACGTCAGTGGATGGGGATGGGAGTTCATGGTCAAGGCCCTTTATGTATGTACCCACCAACTACTAAATTCACAAGGTACATAGAACAGGGCCTCCTCTGGAGATCTCAAATTTCTGGCGGGCCCCATATGGGAGAGGCAATGGTCAGTCAGCTGCCCTGGCCCAAGTCATTTGGGGCATTCATCCCCAAGGCCAGCACAGCACCAAACGGGAAAGGTCTGGGACCAAAACAAGCCCCCTGAGAAGCTGTTATGGGAGAAGAGAAGGTTAACAGCCCCCCCCCGGTAACCTGATCGTCATGTTTAAATAGATCCGTGGGTGGAAATCGCTAAATGGTTTCCCCCCTGTCCTGGACGGATCACTTCCTGGTAGAGGTGAACATCAAGGTCTCTACACAGATCCCCCCCGGGGGGGTGGTGGACCTGTTAGGATGGTCACCCTCGAAGGCTGATGGAACCTGAGAGGTTCCACGAAGCCTTAGAGGGGATCACGTGTTGGAAATTGACGGCGACTCTGTTGATGCCTCCACCGGTATTTGGAATACCGGTCTTTTCTAGGGCTATCCACAGGATCGCTCCACGCGCTCCTCTCAGGCCCGGCTTCCAACGTAAGCCCTGGTATAGGAAGATTCCGGGCGAGGAAGTGGGTTCTGTTACGGCTGAGTCCCGTTGGCGGAAATACACCTTTTCTTGACGACAAGGCTCTCCTAGACCAACTGTTAGAGGACTACGGAGGAGGCCATACGAGCAACAAAGAAACTCGTTTCTATGTTGCTCGTATTGCGTCCGCTGAGTCGCGTCCGGCAGAGTTGTTCAGGTGGTCAGGGAGCTCAATCAGCTTCCCTCCCGTCCTGAACCATATCCTGCACCTTCTAAGGCCTGCTGTGACCTGTTTGACGACTTTTTTTGCGGATAACAACCTTCCTCCGTATAAGCTAAGGTCTGATCTGAACGCGAATTTCAGCAGAACCCTAGGGTATAGACTTGTCAGATCCTCCGGGACTCTGTTAACTGGACAGTTTGCGTTGGTACGTATGAGGATGAGGACGATCCTCGGAAGTAGTTTGGAAAACAACCTGCTCTCTTGATCCTGTCTCCTCGATGGTTAGCGGGCCCATGGCGGGGACCGGCATGGTAAATTAGACTTTGTTTACGACCGGATAGATTAACACACCTACTCTGGAGGGATGGGCTATTCCATCCACAACTTACAATTGGCCATTGTAAAACACTATTTTAAAAAAGCCCTCCTCGACCCCCTCGGTACATAATATAATTCATCAGACATGTTCGCTGCTACCATTTCTCGGGTGAAAGGTGACTCGATAGAGGGCGGTTTGGATCAGATTCCGCTTCAGGCGCGTCTATGGATGCACAACTGGCTATATCTGGGACCCATTTTCAAAACTCAGGCTTTCCAGGGCGCGGTCTACGGGGTTGAGGACGGCCATGGTCGCCTTGGGTCGATGATTCTCCGTTCTGGGCATCGACAGCGGGGACGCGTTTTTTTTGTCCCTGTGTTGCGTGCTTCTTGATGACATTCTCAGCGTGTCTTTCGATACCAAATTCGACCATGGTATATCCTTCTGGCGGAGTCCTGTCCTGGCAGAGGTGGGGAATCGGGGAGGGGGCACTGCGCTTCAGTGGTTTCCGGTCCTACCTCTCCGGCGAACGTTATGGTCCCAGATGCAGATGGTGCAGCTGGGACGACGTGCGCTCTGATTGCAGAGGCCCACTATAAAAACTGGGGTCCCTCAAGGGACGCCATTCTGTCTCCCATGCTATTTTAAACATTTACCATGAAAACCGCTGGGAGGGATGAGATCATCCGGCAGACCGATGGCGGCGCAGAGGGTTATCAGTACGCTTGATGGACACCCAATCATCATCTTCTCTATGTCTCCGACTGCCCCTGACAGGTGATCTGGGATGGCGTTCTGGCGTCTCTCCTCTCGTGTGGCCATGTCTGGAGTCAGTAATGGGCATGGATGAGGTGAAAAACCGCCACTCAAAATTGAATCCCGAGAAACACGGGACGCGGTACTAGTGATACGGTCTACTCCTGGGTCACATTGGTGAATTGCGCTGGTCGGTTTTTTTTCCAACCTTGTCCTGAAACGGGCGTCCCGCTCCCTCGTGAAAGCGACCTCTGTGCAGCCAGGTTCTGGGCGTGTGCTTCTTGACTCAGTCACGCTTCACCTGCACTTTGCTCAGGTGAATGCAGACAGTCAAGAGCCACCTGTAACCTTCGAGACTGGTACTTTCTGCAATGTACTCTACATGGGGCAACCCTTATTACCCAAAACTCGGAAGCTGCAAACAAATGGTGCAGACATATGGCTAGCCTCGGTGGTCACTGGTGATCCCCAGGAAACAGCCAGCATAATCACACGGTTTTAAAAGGAATTCCATTGGGCTGCCCATTCTGCTTCCGAGAGCTCAATATAAGGTTGCTTGGTTATTACCTATAAAAGCCCTAAAATGGCTTGGGCCTCAGTGATACCTAACAGGACCGCCTCTCCCCCTGTATCATTCCGGCCTCGCACCACTCAGAACAGTCTTGGGCATTGACAAAGTTTACATGAAGGTCCGCCCTGGCGGCATAGCGTTAGCCTCCACATCCACTCGGAGGACATGTTCACACAGCTGCCCCCAGCACTTTGTGAACTACCGCTGCCCATCTGAGCTCCCCGATTCATCTACCACCCATGTGGACCAATTTTCAGGAAGGACCTCAATTTAATACCACCTTCCTACTGTCACAACCAGGCACTTCCCCGATTAAATAAATCCCCCTGTGTGCGCCTCCCTACCTCTTCCGCTGGCCAAGAGGTTGGCGCTTTGCGGGATCTTTTTGCCTGTTATTTTTGGATTAATTGTAGTACTTTGTATTGTTTTTGTATTTTTCAATCTTCCTTGGGTATTTTCATATCTTGTTGCTGTATGGACTTGCTCCTGTTGTTTTACAACCTTACTGTAAGTCAACCCTGCCCTGATCAGTAGGAAGGGCGGGATAGATATAAATATAAAAATTGTATTACTATTATTTAGTTAGTTATTAACATATTTTAAGGATTGTGCCAAGCGAACCCAGCTTGTTTCTTGCTGCTTGCTCCAGAGAGCCCGACATGGAAGCAGTGGATGCCAAATAGAGATTCCCACCTCTACATAAGGAACGAGCCTTCTCTAGTTAGTATTGAGCCTTTGACCAGTGGTAACCGATGCTGTCCTGCCTTGTACACGGATAGTGGCGGTTCCTCCCTCCTCTTGGAAGCTGTTTTTAAACAGGGGCTGGGGTATGCGACCCATTTGTCACCCCCATGGGGTGCTTTGGTGAGTTGTTGCTGCTTGGCTGAGGGCCAGGGTTTCAGGACTGGACTGGCCCTTTGAGGTGGCTCCGTTCCAACTCTTCGACTGGCTTTCTACCTGTGACGATTGAAACATCCACGATTGGACAAACACCGTGGAGGAGATTTCTTGCAAGACTACGGCGGTCATACTTGCTCTCCAAAAGGCGAACAACTCACACCATCTTTTTGCACTAGCTGCAGCTTCCAAACCACTTTTCAAGTGGCTGTGCCATGTAGAGAGCCTTAAACCACTAGTCTACTTGGGATTGGGTAACCCAAGGCTATTGACACCACCTGTGGCCATGGCCTACTATCGCCACAAGGACAAGGGCGCCAGCAATTGGCCAACACAACTGAAGACGGTCTCATCTAAGGCTTCCCCCAGGCCACCCACACGCACACTCCTGTGGCAATTGGTCCTTATATTGCTGAGTTGCTATATCTCTGTCGGACAAAGGGGCTTCCTCAGACATCCCGTGCCTGGTGGACATTCCATCAACGGGCATACGTGTTCTCCATGGACATACCAAACACCCAGACTCCTGCCCCCCGTGGGCCCCATGACTACTGACATGGCTGCACCTACCATGGTCGTTCCTTCTTCGACAGGCGTACACCAGTGCTCCTACTGGCGCTGCATCCGCACAACGACAGCGTTGACAGGAGCAACCCCCTGCGACCGGAAAGTGCCAGATCAGGGCTTAGTGGTGATTGCCGAATACACCAGTGCTGATAGTCCCGGCAACCACCCTGATATGACGACCAAAAATAGGAGGCGCCTGACAGGATGCGGTCTGCATAAGCACCCACAATTTCCCATTCTCAATGAACCTTCATGCCTCAAACCCTACCCTTCCTGCCAACTTACCAAAACACCACTATCCTAGAGCTGCGCCAAACCTCCTCTTAACTGGAGAACCAGCTCCCCCGCACCCCGACCACCCGACACACGGGCCTTGCTTCCGTCTCTCTCTCCGGGTTAAGCCCAGCCCTGGGGGCATTTAAATCGAGGGGGATCTCCGTGCCTATATCCTCCATCATCTCGGTCCACCCACCATCTTAGCGACCCGTCAACACCAGGCTGAACACAAGCCCATGCCTCCGTTCAGCCTTTCTCTTCCTACGTTTTTGCTTTTCCACGCCTCTCTCTTGCCGCTTTTTCCCTTCTCTCTTGAACCTGCCCTCCAACTCATGTCCCAGGTTCCTCCTTGCAAATGAGGCGGACCCACCCTGAACATGCACCGTTTGTCAAGGACTCAGCTCCAACTCCAGACATATTTATGCGACACGCATTTATTAAACCGCCCCATATCAATCCCAAACCGAGATCAGCATAACCAGGCTTTCCAGGCAGCAGCGCCATGAGCGCCCACGTCATCATTAACATGGAACGAATAACACACAGAGTTTAAACAGGCATCCCCATGGGACTGGGATCGTTCCATAACCATGACACATGACAATTGGCAGCCACTCGCCCTTTGCCCAGCCACAGACTCTAACGCAGATGACCGACTGAAACTTCTTAGCTAGACGACCCTTTAAGTCGTGTTATTTGGCAAACCTCTTGGGCCCGGCGCCCGCCAGGCATGGGCTCGTACCACAAGGTTTTGGCATCCTTCCCCACACGCCATACCTGGTCTGGAGGTCTTCTCAGCCTCCTGGGCTACTGGTCTCTGCTTGGCTTCTACAAAGGGGTGACCCAGCAACCTGGCTCTGCAGGCGCCCATATAAAGTTTGTCCAAGCCATGGCTTACGAGACTTTCTCTGAGAAGATTTCAGAAAGTGTAATTTCCCCCCTCTCCCATCCTTCCTTTTCAACTGTACAGATTTTCGATTAGTTATGGGGAAACAAAACACCTTATTAGCAGAATGCATCAGAATCAACAACGGGTCCACCCAAGGGCCCACCCAGTCCGGACCCTGTGTTCTGACATGCCATGGGCCAACTCTCAGTCAAAGCCACGCTCCCTCGTGACCCGAGATTTGGCCTATCCTAGCCTATTGCTTTTAAAAAGGTCCTCCAGAGGAGTTTGGACTTTTCCACCTCCATCTGCGGAGTGCAGCAACGTATTCCCATGGTATGGACATGCTCTTACACGTTAGACAATGTTCTTCCTACCACATCTTAGGTGGGACTCTCTTTTCCCCTGGAGCTTGATCGCCATTGCTCCGATGTTGTAGTTCCCTGGAGCCAGCAGAAAACAACAAGCCTTGCTTGCTCCCTCCTCCAGCATTCTGACTATTCCCGTGCAACATGTTCTAACAACATCATCGTACAAACAGTGTTCTGGCAAGAACAAATGGGTTTGTCTGTGGGTGGGCCGGAACTGATCTCATGTGGCATGCAGTCTTACACAGCCACCACAACGACCCCTCTCCAGGTCAGGATCCCCCCCCCCCATGCCTCAGGTGCTTTGACTTTTCTTCGTCCCCCTGCTAATGACCACACTGGAGCGCAGACGCAGGGGTATCCAACGTACGTCTTAATAGGGAATTGCTGGAGACCCAGGGTTCACTCAATCCCCTCTTGCTACAGCCAAATGCGCAAAAACCAACTTTGGCGTGACTTTGAGTTAAGACCCACTCTTTCTATGCCATGAGACGGAAGGGAATGGGAAAACCCACTCATGAACTCCGGAGGAGAACTGAGTTTTGTCTATTAGTATATGCCATGTTATGGGCCATGTGGGTCGTTGGGTTCTGGATTGTGACCCTTCAGGAGCCAATGTCCAGCTCAATTTTAGACGGCTTCCTGTGCCTCCTGATTTTCTGTGGAGATGGGACTTCATTCTGGCCAGGGCTGCCGTTGGCCTTGGAATCTTCCAACCAGTGCTGTCCTCCGCACACGTTTCTCATGACCCCCTTCACCTTTCTTTCAGGAAATGCTAAGCTTCGAGAAAAGGGGCCAAATTTCCTGGGGCTAATCGTGCATGTCTCTTCCCTTCTGGAGTCGAACCCGAGACGAGAGAACGCGGCAAGGCTAGACCCCGAGCTCTGAGCCGACAATTGCCAACATCCCCCCCCCCCCCGTTCAGTCTTAGCCCCCAGTGTCCTTGGGCACCCGCCATCTTCTGCTGCCACTGAGCTCTTCTGTCTCCAGTAAGGAACAGCTCTGCATCCAAAAACAAGCTTATTTGCTTCATTAGTAACAATGTGGCGAGCAATTGCCAAGCTGGCACAGCCCTGCAACAGCACTCATCTACTCTCTTGTCTGGACATTGCCAGTTATCTTTGATTGCATTTGGTCTTTTCTCTTCCCCCCAACCACCACGTGCACATCACATTCGGCCTGCCTGCGTTCAGTCTTCTAATTTGATGCCCGAGCTAGAGTCCAGACGCTTGTGAAACCCCCCTGGAAGCCTCCAAACGCTTACCTCCTGCCTCAGCAAACTCTGCAGGTCCAAGCATGGGCACATGGCCTCCTGAGCCCACCCAGACCCCCCCAAAACAGCGGCCAGTGAGGACTTGGATTGGTCCAGTCCGTTGGAAAGATGGTCGCACTCCAAGTGGCTCTGATGGCGTTGGCCTGGCCATATAAACCTACGAAGAGGCGCGTCTCCAGGCAGGGCCCGTATTCTTCCATTTTGAATCCGCATCCTGGAGGGTCAGATCCAGAGCTTGCTTAGGGTTTCCCCACCCCGATCCAACAAACCTCCACTCTCTGCCATCACAAGCGCAAAGGTGATCTTGCAGTCATTCTTTGAGACTCCTAACTCACGCAAACGGAGTCCACGTTTGTTATTGCAAACGCTTTCCCAGACTCATGTTCTACTTCGATGTCACTCCGGACGTGAAAGTCCCCCCCGGGTAAACCCAGGAAGGCTGACCTTTCCTACATTAGATTTGCCATAAGAAATGCAAAACTTGTGGGTATGGCGTTGACCCGCGGCGGCGGACAAATTTCAGGTTTTCAACAATGACTGTTTGAGGGACAAACGGTGGGGGAACGGAGAAGCATGCCCGCTTGAGCGCACGGTGGACTGGGTGGCACTATGATCTGGTGGACCGGGGGTCTGGGTATGGGACAGTTTGTGTTGCTGCTCAGTTGCTGGGAACCAGATTCAAGGTGATCTGGTGACCCCTGGCCAGGCAGCCTCCTTGTGGGGACTGGTCCCGGTGGCTATGCAAATCTTCCAGGACTAGCACAGCTTATGTCCTCTGGAATTCTGTCCTCACATTCTAATTACGTTTTTAATGGAATCTGGTAAGGTCTCTGGGTCACTACAGGATCTGATGCAGAAGAGAAGGGCAGTCCCTGGTGCACCGAAACTGGACAGAGGCTGGGCTGCACTGAGTACTTTCTTTGGATAAACAGCAACCAGGTGATTTCCAGGCAGAACTGCAGGCTGAATCATGCCTGAATTGAAAACTACCTGTCGGAGTAGCATGGTCTGACTGGTTAGGTGTTGACAACACCTGGTGCTACAGCTTCAGGGTCCGTCTTGCTTCCATTTTCACCGCTGGTGGGTTATCGGGACTTTTACCATGACCCCCGTGGGGGCCCCCACTGCGTGCTACCCTGGTCCCCGACCCGCACCACGAACCCCGAAGCCCTCCGGGGTGGTTGCCCAAACTCTGAGCATCCCATCGGGTGCTTATTGCCGTGCCTTCTACTACGAGCTGCTGCCCTGTGACAGCCATTTTTTTTCCCCCAATGGAGCCGCAACGCAGCAGGCAGGATACTGGAACCCCAGCAAGGGTGACGGAGGTCTGCTGACACTGCCTGCCTACTATTTGGCCAGCCCTCTGCCTTCCCGTTATTTGGGCAACATCGAGCAAGGGCAGGGCAATCTCTACACCGAATAGGCGAGCCTGCTGCCGGATCTCACACGTTTAAGGGCATCTTCCCATCCTTCTGCGTTCTTAGATTTATGTGTTCCGCTTTGTTTTTTACCTTAACCCCTCCTCTTCCTCCTCTCATTCTTTCTTCCTTTCTTCCCCCTCCTTCATCTTCTTTTTCTCTTTCTTCCTCTCTCTAAGGCCCCCTCCTCTTCTTTCTCATGGGTCCAGGGCATTACTCACGAGAAACGAAAAAAAGGCTTTGGATCTGTACCTCCATAAAAAAATCTCCCTCCTAAGTTGAGAGACATACCTGGGGGACAAAGATGGGGCGAGAGGTGTTTGGGGGTGCTTGGGGTTGGACGGGGGCAAGGGAAAAGGCGGAAGGGGGAATGGGAATTGTAGACGGTTGGGCGTGGGAAAGTGTGTTTTAAAGGCCACCCAAACGACGCAGTGATTTGCAAATGCTATTGCCTGCTTGGAGTGGGAAATGTTCTTGTAGACTTGGGGGGGGGGGTTGTGTTTGCAGAAAGAAAGTACCTTCATTTCAGCCTTCTGTCTAGGAATAATGCCAAAATGTCCTCCATTTTGAGCATGCCTAAGAAACATGCATTTATATTAACATTTTAAAAAAAGTATCAATTTTTTCATGTGTCCTCCATTTTTTAAAAAACGTATCCTACATTTGAAAATGTTGCCCTACATTTGTCCTACATTTGTCCCAGTTTGGAGGTCCTGCCTTATGGCAACCCTGTGGACTCCCATGGGTCTGGCTGGGCATCAGGGAAGCTTCCCACATTCCTCTTGGAGAAGGTCTAAGCGCATTCCTCAGCAGCGTCTCTGGAAAGAGTTGGCAATGCTGGGCTTAGATGGACCATCAAAGGTCTGGCTCAGGGCAAGGGCAAAGGCCTTAGCTCCAGCAGTCATGGCCAACCACATGCCACTCTCAGCTGATTTGGGCAGCTAAGCAAGGCCAGGCCCCAAATCTTGAAATCGGGAGCAGGGAGTCTGGAAGGATGCAGGAAGAGGAGCACCTTTCGGGCAGAGGCTTCTCTGGTGGACATGGCCCCGAGCGGAAGGGCTAAGCCAAAGCAGAAGGCAATGAAGTCTCTGCAAGGCCTGCTAGAGAGAAGGAAGGAGGGGCGGAAAGGCGGAAGGAAGCAATCCCATCAGGAAGGCCAACAAGGGAGGCTTTGTTCTTGTCCTCCTTCTTCAGGGCTGGGGAACTGTGGCACCCGCCCTTTTGGTGGCAGAGCTAGGAAGGGGGCACCTGGCCTGTCCCCACCTCCAGGCGCGGCCAAAAGAAGAGCGTGGGAGGGAGCTGGCCGCTTTGCTCCAAGGGACAGTGCCAGCCAGAGTCCAGATATGGGGGATGGGGAGTCAGTAGTCCTGGCTCCTGGTGGGCCCCACACTCCCCCAGCCCTGTTCTCCTGGGCCTGGCAGGATAACAGGGTGGCTCCCAAAAGCACCACCTGGCAGGATCCAAAGGACGAGGCGGTCTCATGCATCCCAGCCATCCAGGCCAGTGGTCCAGAGGAGGACGAAGCCCAGGAGGCTGTTCAGTAGCCACAGAAAGGCACTCTTGCCATGCTCAGATGCACTCAGCTGTGACTTTACACTTTCCCTGTCCCACCTTCAAGGTTTGGTTCATTTCCCAATGCTGCCACAATGGAGATAGGCTTCAAACAGGGCAGAACTGTCCCCAGACATTTTGCTGACTGAGGCAGACAGCGAGAATCCTGAAGCCCACAAAACTGACCCTTGGTAAACAGATTTATGAGCTTCTGACATCAACATTAACTGGACACCCAAAAATCTGAAGGCCTTTATCAACTTACCCAGCCTCTGGAAAATCTAGAGGACAGGACCTGAATCTTTCTGGGTCCTATTATGTTTCCTCCTACTCCCACAACTCTGTAAATTTGCTTTACACCACCTTACTATCACTCGATAATCCATCTGAAGAAGTGGGTTTATATCCACCAAGCTCATGCAGAAATAAAAACCAGTTGAGTCTTAGAGGCCCCCGCCTGCCCCTTCCCCCTTTTTATGAGGCAGACCAGAACATGGTGCCCCTCCTCACCCAGGCCAAGGCACACGAACCCACAAGACAGCATGGCTCTGGCACTGCGGAAAGACCCCTGGCGGAGAAAGGACAACCACCACTCATTTGAATAGCTACTTGCCATCCTTTCGCGACACCTGGCATCTGCTGCTGCTACCTCTGTTTGCCTAATGGCAGGGCCAGCCCCAGACTAAGTCATGGGGCAATGCTCAGCCCACCTTTAATTCTGAAGGGATGCTATTGCTCTCCACCAAAACGCTCAGTGCCACTTGGGAAAGCAAATGGGGAAACACCCAAAGGAAACAACTGTGGCAGGCATCAGTGACTCCAACTACCCTTCCCAGATGGGACAGATGCATAAAAACAAGGGGAAGTCCTAGATAGCCTAAGCACCTGAGCCTCATAAGAGTCCGTGTGGAACCATCAGCATGGAGGGAACCACAGACTTCGGGGTAAACAGTGTCATTATGACTGTGGCATGAGGCGCAAAGGTGGCTCACCTGGCCAGAAGCCTTGGTCACTAGCAATGCCAGTTAGATGCGCAAGCGAGAAATAGCCCTGAAGGTCCGGCAGAGTCATCAAGTTGGACTTCCAGAAGGAGCAACTTGTAAAAAGACAGTTTAAAGGGATGCCTTGGGCCTATAATAACAGAAGCTCAGCTAGAAAGTCTGCCAGAGATCAGGAACGGTGCCCATCTGCCAACCCAAAGCAAGAGGTCATCAGAACAGAGCCAAGGAAGTGACCGGTAAAAAGGATGAGCCATAGACTCACAGGCTCCAAGGGCTGGAAGAGGCCTCCAGGGGCATCCATGCCAACTCCTTTCCGCCATGCAGGAATACGCCATCCAAGGCCTCTTCCCTGGGAGCAGTGGCCATCCAGCCCTCTGTTTAAAAACCTCTCTCCTCTACCACTTTTTTCCTCTTGTAGTTTGAATCCATTGCTCTGGGTCCTCCTCTCTGGAGCTGCAGAAATCAAGTTTGCTCCACCCTCGATATGACAGAACAAACAGGATAGACCCATCCTCAGTAGGATAGAACTAAACAGAAAAGCAGGGAAAGGAAGAAAGGATCCAGTTGCACCTTCAACTGGTTTATTTAAGCCTGAGTCTATAGAGTCATTTGGAAACTGGAGTTGGAAGAGACCTCAAGGGCCATGAAGTCCCCTTCTGCCATGCAGGAACTCTCCCTCAAAGCATCCCCATTGACAGATGGCCATCCAACCTCTGCTTAAAAGCCTCCAAGGAAGGAGACTCGCCCCTCGGCAATAAAGCATCTTCCACTGTCAAAAAGCTCTTACTCTCCCAAAGTTCCTCCGAATGTTGAGCTGGAATCTCTTTCCCTGGAGTTTGCATCCATTGCTCCATTGGGTCCTATTCTCTGGAGCAGCAGAAAACAAGGTCCCTCCCTCCTCAACCTGACAAGCCTTGAAATACTTAAACAGGGCTCTCTTCACCTTCTCTTCTCAGGCTAAGCATCCCCAGCATCTCCCTCAGGCATCCCTTCCCTCTGGACACATGGCTATTCCAGCCAGGTTCTCCCTGCGGATGCCCAGAACTGGACCCAGGGCTGTTCCAGGGGAGGCAGAAGGGAGAGGCACCATTCCTCCCCTGGATCTGGAGACTGTTCTTGGGGGGTTTCATCCTTTGCCTCAGATGCAATGGCAAAGCCCAGTACTCCAGCCGGAGATTCAAGGAGGGGGAAGATGTACCAGAGGAATTCTCCAGAAAGACTGAGATGTACAAAAGGTATCAAGAATGAAAACGACGTTTGTTAAAAGACAGTTTTACAAAACACAGAACCCCCGGCCCTTGTTTTGGCCTTTGGGGAGCCTTTGGGCGAGTGGTTCCTGTCGGTGTCTTTGTTCTTGCTGCCAGATATGTCTGTATGTCGGTCTTTTGTTGTTGATCGACAGCTGTCTTGCTATTGTTACTGTTGGCTGTCCTCGGATGCAGAAGCCCATAGGATCAGCAGGAAGAGGAAAGGGGTCCACAACACACGGCAGAAAGAACCCACTTTGGCTGAGTAACAGGGAATCCTGGGAACGGTAGAGCTCTTTGACAGAGAAGACTCAATGTCTCACAGAACTACCATTCCCAGCATTCCCTAGCCCTGAGCCAGGGCCGTCTCAGAGAGAGCGAAAGGAGTCCTCCTCCTCCTCCTCAGGGAGAGGGAGAAAGCAGCCTCCGGCGCAGAGTCTGTTTGTGAGAAGGTGGCTCTAGGGACAGATCGTGGGGATTCTGGGGGCGAAGACCCAGGAGGGCGGCCAAGTCACTGGCCAGACCCTCCCCTCCGCCGCCTTGGCCAAGAAGAGCCGGGGATTCTGGGAGATGGAGTCAAAAGCCCTTCGAGGGCAGAGCTTGGGGAGCCCTGCTGCTGGGCGCCTTGAAGCCCTTTCCCACCGAGGATGGCGAGGGGCTTCTGGGAAAGTCCAGCCCCAGAGAACCCTGGGAAGAAGAGGGAGGGAGGGGTGCTCCTGGGCCGGGGCTGGAGGAGGGCATTCTGGGGGGCTCCGGGAGCTCTCTCCCCCAAAAGCAAGGCTTTTCGAGGGCGGCCCGAAGGGGCTGGAAGCATTTGAACCCAGATTTTAGCGCTGCATCCGCACCGGAGAAAGAAGGAGCCGGCGTGGCGCCGCTTTCAGCCTCCTGGCTCGAGGCT
>NC_056526.1:193381824-193383852 GCF_019175285.1 Sceloporus undulatus | reverse complement strand
TCTTCCTGACACTCGCCGCGGTTGCTCTTAATTTCCTTTAACTGGTGATTAATTGCTCCTCTTCTTCCCCGCGACGCCATTTGCATATCATTCCTCCAGCTCCACAGATCCAGGGACACGCGAAGAAGTGTGTTTTCCGTCTGCTTCGTGTGCTTTGTCCGCCCTGCCTTCGCCGGGGAGCCGGTCCAGAGTAGCCCCGGGAGGGGTCAGCCCTCCTTGGGACAAAGGCTTTTCCAGGTGAGGCTGGCCGAAGCAGAAGAGGAGAGTGGCACTGTCTCTTCCCTTGATCTGGACACTAGATTTCTATGGATGCAGCCTACAATCGCCTTGGCCTTTTTAGCTGCAGCATCACACTCTTGACTCATACTCAGGCTGAGGGTCAAGGGTCTCTGGGCAGCATTTGGGACCACAGGCGACTCCTCCGCACTAGACCCTCCCTCCTGGCCATGGCCCTGACACTGGAGGGCCAAAAACCTCCTCTGTGCCGGTGTGTGTGTCCAGTTGGTCAGCCCAGGCCAGAGACCTCATGGCTTGGACTTTTGTCTGCCTGGCCCTTGGGCCAAACAAGCAGAGGGGGCCCATCCCTTCGTGGCCCCTCTCAGAGTCTCCCAGGCATTTGGGGAGGGGTCTTGCAGAAGGTGCTTCTCCTTTGCCAGGCTGAGAAGCAGGCAACCCTCAGGGCAGCCTCCTCTCCATCAGCAAAGACACAGGGCTGGGAACTGCAGCCCAACCACGTTGTCCCTCTGTGGTGTCTGTTTTGTAACCCCCAGCCTTGTCTGTCCCAACATTCAAATCCTAGTCTCTGCAAAGCCCCACAATTGCAATGAGTTGACTTTCTTCCGATCCCCTTCCCTGACTGTCCAGCTTTCACGGCCAGATAGAGAGACTGGAAATACGTTGGCCATACAGCATCCGGGAGGGGTTTACGAAGGGGAGTGGGGGTCTTTAATGGCTGCAGAGCCAATTGCAGAGGCCTGTGGTCCCAGACACAGGGGGGTACAGACAGGGGGGAATAGAGAGATTGGCAGGGAATAATCATCAGCCCTGTCCCCTCACTCCCCCCCCCCCAATGCCCCAGATTGTGCCAGTCAAGCTGCATGTGTCCCAAGGCCGGCCCTGACCCACCTTTGAACCCGGGGCAGGAGGCAGGACTGGCCCTGTGCCTCTCTTGGCCATGGGGCTCAGGACACATCCTTCCTGGGGCAAAGGGGAAACCATTGGGGCCTGAGGTGGAGGCAGTGCTACCAGGTTTGCCAACCGAAGCAGGGCTTCCACAGGTTCTTAGTAGGAGGCACTTGGTCCAAGCAGCGTTTCTCAATCTGTGGGTTGTGATCCCTTTCACAGGGGTCACCTAAGGCCATCGGAAAACACACGTTTCTGTTGGCTTTAGGAACTGAAACACTGCTCTCTATTGTGGGGGTCACCAGAACGTGAGGAACTGTATTAAAGGGTCGCAGCATAAGGAAGGTTGAGAACCACTGGGTCCAAAAATGCAAAAGCTGGTGGCTTTGGACTGGGAGGCCAAGGAACCGTGGTGCGTTTCTTCTGACTGAGGGATCCACTCTTGTAGAGGATGCTGGGGAAAGGGCAGGGCTCCTCCATTCTTGGCCTTTTAGCCAGTCCAGGAGGAAGGGCCTCCTCGGGGCCTGATGGGAGAAGAGACCAAGATGGAGAGGTCCTGGAAGGAGGAGGATCCTGACCTCTTGGCCTGGCCAGGATTAACCAGGGATGTCAAAGGTCCTCTTCTGCTTGTAGGAAGAAGGCACTGACTGAATCCAGCTGGACATCCTGCCTTGGCAGCTGGTGCCAAAGTGAGGGGACAGGTCTCCTGGTCAAGAGGGACACATGTGAACCCGTGTGGACAGACACACCTTTTCACACAATGCGAGAATGTCAGCCATGAGAAGAATCCCAACTGAGTGTGCTTCTTGCGGTGGATGTCCTGGCGTTCTGTGGAAACAAGGCATTCCCAAGGGCACCTGGGCCAACTCTCCACAACTGGAGCACCCCTGAGAGGTGCCTAAACCG
>NC_056526.1:193378082-193381724 GCF_019175285.1 Sceloporus undulatus | reverse complement strand
GGCACTGCTTTCCTTCCGCAGAGGGTCAATTCAACAGGAGGTCCACCCCCCAAAGGTCACTGGTGCTTGCTTTCTGCCCATTGCCCCGATGCCATGGGGTACCAGTGGGTGGCGAGTGCAGGGGGTATGAGTGTCCGAGAGTCCAGCCGGGCCACTGACTCCCCTTGGCGTTTGTTCTCTTGCAGGTGCTGCTCCTCTCGGAGGGGGCAGGACAGGGCCAAGTGCCGGGACTGCGCTTGCGTCATTTACAGGTGGGGCCCTGGGGGGTGGGCTTGCTCTTGGGGTGGGGGCAGTGGCCGGGGGGGGGGCACAGGAGGGTTCTGTGGCTGTTGTGCCCAGGGGCCAGGCTAGAGCCCCCAGTGACTCTGGATGGCTTTTGGGGGGCTGCCTGACCCTCGGGGTGTTTGCTCTCCATGGCCAGGCCTCTGCCCCTGGTGGGCGGGGGTGGCATTTGCCTCCAGTCGCACCAGGAGGGCCATGCTCCTCAGTCCCACCCAGGACCAGAGGCTCACCCCTCCAGAAGGCAGCCCTTGGGCTTTGCCTGGCAAGGCTTCTCTTGCCCTATGACAACCAAGGGAGGGAGGGGGCACCCTTTGGGAGCGGTGGGGGCCCGGTTGGGGGGCTTCCCCCTGTATGTGGGGGGAGTTCCCGGGAGGATCCAACCCCCCTGAGATGCAGGGGGCCCCTTGGGGGCAGGGGGCCCTGCGAGGGAGGGAAGAGGCCCTTGGCCAGCTGACCCACCGCCCCCCTGCCCCCCTCCAGCGTGGAGCAGGACTTCCGGCAGCAGGAGGGGCGCCTCCGGAGAGTGCTGACCAGCCTCGGGGCCGGGACCCCCAGCCAGAGGGGCTCCCCAGCGACCCCCAGGCCCAGCCAGCCCCCGAGAGGAGGAGGAGAGGCCCGCAAGACCTGGCGGAGGTGCTTCTGGTTCCTCTGAGGAGGAAGAGGAAGAGGAATCATAGCATCGTAGAACTGGAAGAGACCCCAAGGGCCCTGATCCAGTCCAACCCTGTTCTGCCATGCAGGAACTCTCCATCAAAGCATCCCCATTGAGAGATGGCCATCCAGCCTCTGCTTAAAGACAGCCTCCAAGGAAGGAGACGCCACCAAAATCTCCGGAGACGAATAGCCCTGACTCTCAGGAAGTTCCTCCTAATGTTGAGGGGAATCCCTTTTCCTGGACCTTGCATCCATGGCTCCGTTGGGTCTTATTCCCTGGAGCAGCAGAAAACAAGCTTGCTCCTTCCTCAATAGGACATCCCTTCAAATATTTAAACAGGGCTCTCCTATCAGCTCTTGACCTTCTCTTCTCAGGCTAAACATCCCCAGCATCTCCCGGAGTCTTTCCTCAGAGGACTCCATGGTTTCCAGACCCTTCATCATTTTGGTGGCCCTCCTTTGGACCCATGGCTCCAGTTTCTCAGTGTCCTTTTAGGAAAAGAGCCACATTCCCATTCCGCAGATGCGCCTCCTTGGGAAAGGCGGTTTAATCCTGGCCCCTTTAGAACGCCAGCCCCCCCCCTTGGGAGTGGGGGGGGCACAGACCTAGGAGGCCCCAGTCAATGCCCCCAAAAGGCCGGAGGGGGCGGAGGACCCTCCCTCGAAGGGATGCCAACTCTTCCCAGCGCAGAAGGGCCTGGAGGGGCCGGGGTCGCCTCTTGGGATCCTTCGAAGGATCTCCCTCCCTCCCCCCCCTTTCCCCCCAGGGGCCCCCCCCCCGCCCCTCCCCCCCCCCCCCCCCAGGTCCGGCTTCCGCGACCTTCTGCCTCACCCGCCGGGCACCTTTCCCCCTCCAAGGGAGTCCGACCCACGAAGAGCCCGGGGAGAGGCGGCGTGTGCGCCGTGAGCCTTCGGATTCCCTGCCCGCTTCTGGCCGCCCTCCGCAGCTGCTCCAAGGAGCCCTTCTCCGGGCTCCCCTTCTTCCCTCGGCAGAGGAAGGATCCGGGCAAGTGGGGCCGGAGAGGGGCCTCCTGGGCCGCTGCCCCTGCTGCCTCTCTCGCCCCGCCGCGGCAGCCCTTCAAGACAAGGCGGCGTGGCGGGTCGGAGTCCTCGGGGGCGAGGGGCGCTTAGATGAACAATAAAGGCAGCCTGGCGCTTGGAGCCTGGCCTGGTCCTTCCCTTGCGCCGCTCCGAGGAAGTCCGCTCAGGTCCGGCAGAGCTGCCCCGGTTTCCTCCTGGGAGTAAGAGGCGCCCCAGCCCCGAACGAACGGAGGCTCCCAGGCAGGCAGGCAGGCAGGCAGGCGGAGAGGAGAGGAGGGTCTCAACGGGGGGCTTCTTTGGGCCTTCGTTTCGTTGCTGAGCCTTTCATCTGACTTTGTTACCGATCTTTCCAAGGGAAAGCCCCTTTAGCCCCTCCCCAGCCAGGCCCTCGGAAGCCCCCTTCAGGCTCGGCCCTTGCTCCCCCAGGACCCCCGCCGCCTGCCGAGGGGAGGCTCCCCAGCGGGCATCATCGCCGGGCCTTGGAGCCCCGGAGCCCAGGCCGAGAGACCCCTCCGCGCCCCGGCCAGGCGACCCCGGTCCCTTCTCGGGCCTTGAGCCGGAGGGCGGGGAGCCCGCCGCCATTCAGTCCAGTCCAGGCGAATGAAAGAGCCTGAGGCCTTGTTCACGGTTGGGAGAAAGGGCGGCCTTTATTTGGGGAGAAGCAGCTGAGCGGCGCCCCGAGGCCCCTCGCTCTCTCTTGGGGGGGGTGTCTTGGGGGGGCGTGTGTGTCTCTTTTGGGAGGAGGACCCCCCCGGACCCCTCTTGGGAGCAGAAGGGGCCCCACCGTCCTCCGGAGCCCCAGCCGCCCTCTCCGGAGCTGAGCCGCAAAGAGCCTTCTTCCTGCGGGGGTCGAGAGGGAAGCAGTGCCTGGCCCCTCCCCGCCATCCTCTCCTCCACGGGTCTCTCTCTCTCTTCGTGTGAGCGCACAGACACGCGTCTCCCCCTCAGGCCTCCCTCCGCCCCAGACTCTGGTGGTGGCCGCCGCGAGTCCCGCCCTCTGAGCTCGGCTTCTGGGAGCCCCCCTCGGACTGAGGGCCAGGAAAAGGGGGCTCCTTGGCCAGCCCCCTCCCGCCCCGATCCTGGCTGAAGACGAGGGTCTCCACGCGGGTCCCAAACTCATACTGCCCCCCGGGGCTCCTCAGAGAGCTAAATGGGGGGTTTCGGGGTACCCCACTTCCTCCCCTGGACCCCAAGTAAGAGGGGAGGCCCCCCTGCGTGGGGGTCCCTCTTCGGTCCCCTCACCCCCGCCCCCTCTTCCCTTTGGGGAGGGGGGTCTCACTTGCCACGCCCCCAAGAGTCGGTTCTTCGTGACCCACAGGCATCTTGTCAGTGGGGCAATTGGGGAGGGGGCTTGCAGGCAGAAGGCTTGTGGGCTGGCTGGTGGGGGAGCAAAGGTTGTGGGGGGCACAGATCGCACTTTGCCAGGAAGGGGTGTTGAGGGCCGAGGGGGGCCAGGAAGCCTTTTGGGAAGGTACCCCCTACCCCCGCCCCCCAGGCCAATTCCTTCCGATTCAGAGGGGAATCCAGAGGGGGGTTGGGCTGAGCCCACCAACACTTGGGGGTCACAGACAGCCACCCGCCCCTTTCCCCCAGGGTCTTGTCGTCGTCTTCGCAGGCGGCGAGGGTCTTCCATGGGGAGCGAAGCTGCAGGAGTCCTGGGCCGGG
>NC_056526.1:193376471-193377982 GCF_019175285.1 Sceloporus undulatus | reverse complement strand
GCCGCCGCGCTGCCTCCTTTCTCGGTGTCCCGGCGGGTGGGGCATCCCTACCAGAACCGGACGCCGCCGAAGCGGAAGAAGCCGCGGACGTCGTTCTCTCGGGCGCAGATCGGGGAGCTGGAGCGGCGCTTCCTCCGGCAGAAGTACCTGGCCTCGGCGGAGCGGGCGGCCCTGGCCAAGACCCTCCGGATGACCGACGCCCAGGTCAAGACCTGGTTCCAGAACCGACGCACCAAGTGGAGGTAGCCCCCCCCCCCCCCCCCCAGGGGGGGAGGCAGGGCGGGGAGGCCCCGGGACCACCCCCGGCCGCTCCCCTGGTCTCCAGAGCCCACCTCGGAGGGGCGTCGTGGGAACACGGTGAGGGTCCGGAGGCTGAGCGGTTGGGGCTGCCCCCGTCCTCCTCAGGGCATGCGGACCTCGAGTGACCCATGCCCCCGTCGCCTGAAAGGAGAAGCCGAGAGATCCTCTGAATGGGTTTGAAGGGAATTAGGCTGGGAACCGGGAGGCTCTCCTGTCCTTCCTCTGTTCTGGGCGGGGGTCGGCAGTCGTAGGGCAAGAGGCGCCTCCCTTGCTCCCCTTAACTGCGGTCCCCTTGTCTGTCTGTCTTCCCCTTCCCTTTCCCCCGCCCCCCCCCGCAGGCGGCAGACGGCGGAGGAGCGCGAGGCGGAGCGGCAGCAGGCCAATCGTCTGATGCTTCGCCTGCATCAGGAGGCCTTCCAGAAGGGCCTGGCGGGGGGTCCGCCGCCAAGTCCGGCCCTGCAAGCCCCCCGCCACCCCCAGACCCCGCCGGGGCCCCCCCACCCGGACCGGCTCTGCCTCCACAACTCCTCGCTCTTCGCCCTCCAGAACCTGCAGCCCTGGGCCGAAGAGGAAGAAGAGGAGGAGCAGCGCAGGGCCTCGTCCCTCTCGGCCGCTCTCCTCTGAGCCCCAGGCGCCGAGGGACGAGGAGGGAAGGGGGGCTCCCAGAGACTTTTGCTGCCCCCTCCCCACTAATTTTTACTGACTGGTTCTTCTTCTTCCCACAATAAAGTCTCCCACGTCTTTGCCGGTCCGTCTTCGCCTCCCCTCCGCCGAGACCCCGGGGCCAAAAGGGAAGGGGCTTCGGTGCCAGCACTGCCATCGGGGGATGGGGGACAGGAGAGGCCCCCTCTTCAGCCTTGAACGCCACCCTCAATCTCGGGGGAGGGTCCTTGGGGGAGGAGGATCCCAGAGCCCCGGCTGTTGGCGGACCCCTTCCCCTTGGCCCAGACCCCTCCAGAGCGCGCGGGGGGGGGGGGTGGGGGGGGGAGGCATCACAGTCCCACCCCTGCAGGAGTGGAGGTGGCAGTTCGCCCCCCAGGGATGGTAAGACCCGCGAGCGGCGGAATGGGGGGGCAGGCTCGAGGGGCAGTCACAGTCCAGGGGCCGCAGGGGTCCGTCGGGCTGGAGGCCGAGCCCAGGCTCCAGGAGAAGGCTGCCTCCTCGCCCCCCCGAATGCCTCCCACCAGGCTAGGTCCACTGTTCTCTTAGGA
>NC_056526.1:193309599-193376446 GCF_019175285.1 Sceloporus undulatus | reverse complement strand
TATAGGGGTCCGCCTCCGAAGGATACGTCAAGGGCCGGCTGCCCAGCCAATCAGGGCGCGCTGCTGCCGGAAAGAGCAGCAGGAGGGGGCGCAGCGGAAAACCCCGCCCTCGTCTGCTGCGACACCGGAGCGAGGAGGAAGAGGCGGTCAAGTGGCCCTGCAGGAGAGCGAGGGGGGAGCGAAGAGGGGACAGGTGTGCGAGGGGGTGGCGATGACACCCGCTGATCCCCTCCGCCCCGAAAGCGACAGAGTCTGCTTAGTGGGGCGCTGTGGGAGAAAGAAGGGACGCCTCGCCTGCGTCTGCGTTCTCCTCAGGAACAGCCCCAGAAAAACTCACTGGCCAGGGAAGCACCCCGCCGCAGAGGTCAGAGGACAAGGGGAAAACCGCCCGCCCCCGCTTTGTAACGCCGTCCGTCGGGAAGGGCTGAAGAAGAAGAAATAGAACTAGTGGGGGTCACAAGCCTCACCCCCCCCCCCCCGAACGCGGCGGGTGCGATTAATTCCTAGGGTCTGGGACGCAGCACCCCCCATTGGGACTACCTACATGCCACCCCCCCAGCCCCCGCCAACCCGGCATCTCGCCCCCGGCCCTATCGCCACCCGCCCTTAGGAGAATGCCCCCCAACCCAGCCTTCTCTTCAAACCCCTCCAGATCCTGCTGCTTGCAGTGGCGCTTTAGACCGCCCCGGACCCTTCCCCTTTGGCCTCGTCGCCCTCGCGTTTGGTGGTACTCGCTTTCCCGCGGCGGGGGCTTCGGTGGGTAGGGTTGGGAACGGCGCCCAGATGGTCCTAAGAGCCGCAAGGGGGGGGGGCCACTGCACCAATGTTAAGACGTTCAGAAAGATTGAGGACACACCCAAGAAAAGCTACAAGCACTCCATGATTGTTAGTGATGCTCAATCAAACTGGAGGACATCTTTGATAGTCCCACTCTGGAGACAAGGTTGAAATGGAGGACAAAGTCCTGGAAAAGGAGGGCCTCTGATTCCCCTCTTTGGAAGCACCCGAGGCTCTTCCAGGCCAAAACAGCTTGAGCCCTCTACCTTTGGAGGGAATTGTACCGTGTAACCAGCCTCGGGGACCCCAAGAGCTCCGGCACGGGACTCGGGGCTTAGAACGACCAGAGGCCGCTTCCCGACACTGAGAAAGTCCCATCCGTCCTGAACTCCTTTATCTTTTAGTATTTCTAACCATGGAATCGCCCTCAATACTTCTCTACGTTTACTGAAATCCGCTCTCCTAAAGTCTAGGATGCCTGGCTTCTCCTTTCCACTGTATGACAAACTCCAGGAGAACATGGTCACTTCCACCTAAGGATCCCACCACTTGCCCCCCATTAACCAAGTCATCCTTGTTGGTTAGGATCAGATCTAAAATAGCTGACCCCTTGTTGCCTCTTCCACCTTTTGGACCATGAAATTGTCTTCCAGGCAAGTGAGGAATTTGCTAGACCTTGAGGATCTGGCTGAGTTTGACTTCCAGCAAATATCAGGGTAGTTGAAGTCGCCCATCACTACTACATCTCTCCTTTCTGACTCTGTGGTCATCTGTTCTAGAAAGAGATCATCCAATTCCTCCGTCTGACTTGGGGGTCTGTAGTAGACTCCCACCGTAACATCCTTGTTGTCCCCCCCCCCTTTTGATTCTTATCCAGACGCTCTCCATCTGGCTTCTTCACTGCTGTAAATACACTATCCCTCTATTGATGCAGCCTAGGATCGCATTGGCCTTTGTAGCTGCCGCATGACACTCCTGGCTCCTGTTCGTCTGGTGTTCGTCTTGCAAAGCCGGGCGTTGCCCACCCTGGATCTCTGCCGCCAGGCGTCCCTTTGGTCCTTGGGTCTAGCAGAGAGGGGCCCAGCCCCCCAAGTGGCAGCCCTTCCAGGCAAAGAGAGGAAAGAAGGGCCAGGGAGAGTCCAGCAGAAGCAGAGGCCGGCCAGGCGCCCTGGGGCCGAGGTCCACTCCGGAGCCGCCGCCGCGGAGCCCGAGGGCCCCTGGACCCCTCCTTCCCTGGCAGCTCCTCCCTGCCTGCCTCTCCCGGGGCGGGGCCTGGCTGCGGAGTCCGGAGTCCTGGGGAGGCAGCGGAGGCAGCAGGCGAGTGAGTCGGGTCTCGGGGGCAGGGGCTCCGATGCCTGGCTTCGTGGGGAGCGGAGGGGGCCCCTTCTGAGGAAGGTCTCTCAGCCCCTGCTGGCTCCGTCTGGGGCAGAGCGATCGGAGAGGGGGGCTGGCCCTGGGGCCTTCCCTCCCTGCTCCCTCCCAGCGGGGGCTTCCCGGGGGAGCTGCCATCTTCGGCTTCGGGGCCGGAGGCCTCCTTGGCCTCCTTCGGCCTGCCTGACTCCCCCCCAAAAGCCGGGGTGCTCCGACTTGTCCGGGGGGGGCTTCTCTGGGCTCCCCTCCGGCGCCGCTTCAGCCCCGATCCCTCCACTGCCTGCCCCCCTCCCCCTCCCCGGCTCCCAGCATCCTCCGCTCGCAGGGGCTTCATCGCAGGAGAGCCAGCAGGAAGCCCCCCCCCCCAAAGCCCTTCTTCCTCCGGAGGACCCTCTCTTGGGCTCCCGAGGGCCATCCTCGGCCTCGGGGGGGAGGGTCTCCTCGGGAGGAGAAGGGAGGCTTTCCGCCAGCCCAGGCCCTCGATGGTCAGCTGCGTCCGGCCCCGGAGCTGCTTCTCCGGCCAGAGGCCTTTCTTGTGGGGGGTCTGCTGGGGCCAGCCAAGGCCTTCCGCCTGGAAACCTTTCCCCCGGGCTCCGCCCTCCGGCCCCACAGCATCGGCTCCGAGGGCGGCAGCAGCAGCGGACAGAAGCTCCTTCCGGGGGGGAGCCTCTGTCTTAGCCCCCCCCCCCCGACCCTCCAAGCAGAGGGGGCATTCCTGGGACCCTTCCCCGCCCTCCTCTGCCCCTGAGGGCTGCCTGCCCCTCTTTCCAAAGGGCTGCCCCTCCCTCGGCTTTCCTGGGGGCACTGCCAGGGGGGCCCCTTCCTTCCCCCCTCCTCCTCCTTTGCCCTCTGTGCCCCACTGAGCCCCCAGCCAAAGGCCTCCCCTGCCCCCCAACTACTAGAAGGCCAGTCTGTGCCTTCGGAGCAGGGAGGGCTCCGTTGGGGGGGGGTCTTGCAGGGTCCTCTTCCTGCCAAGGGGCGCGGGTCGGAGGTCGCCTGTGCCAGCAGCCCAGAGGCCTTGCCCCCCTTTGGGCAGCACTGGGCCATGAGGGGCTTCTTGGCAGGCCAGAGCTTGGCTGCTCGAGGGGCTGGGGGTGCCATGACCACTGCCCCCTACAGCCAACCCTATGCTTCCTCCTCTGAACACCTTCAAGACAGTCTTGGCCCCAGGAGCCAAAGGGCGAAGCAGGCAGGGCACTGAAAGAGGGGCTCCGGTGGGGACTGGCAGGGTCTGAGGGGTCTTTGGGGGCTCAGAGGAGTTGCTACCCAGCTCTGTGATGCTCCTTAGGATGCATGCTTTGCCAGAGTCACAGGCCCACCTTTCATAGAATCACATTAGAGTTGGAAGGGACTGATCCAGTCCAGCCCCATTCTGCCATGCAGGAACTCTCAATCTAAGCCCCCCACAATGGCCATCTGATCAAGATGCTGTTATTTTCAGGGGTGGTTAAGGGGGTCCGGAGGGATATAGGTGAGGGCAGGCTCTTCCTTTGACCAAGTGGGCTCCAGGAGCCAAAGAGATGTAAACTCCAGGCAGTAAAAAAGTAACTTCCCTTGAGAGTCAGGCTGTTTCTGCCCACCAGCCTTTTCCCTGGCAGAGGACACTGAATGTCTCCAGAAGCCCCTGCTCTGCCGTTCTTGCCTCCGGATGACCCTGTGTCAGTCCCCTATCAGCTCTTGCTGAGGGCCTCCAGGTCACTTCCGACTGTGGCCACCCCAAGGCTACCTGGCCATGGGGTCTTCTGGGGGGTTGCCTTCCCCAGGAGAACAAAGGACCCCCCAGAGGAATGCAGGTGCATCCAGGAGGGGGAGGGGAGAGGGAGGAAGATGCCGCTCGGGGGCATCTTTGCCCCTTTGTGTGGGGCTTTCACCCTCATATTGCCCTCCTCCGCCTCTAGGTCCAGACGACTGGCCACAGGAGAGGATGGGTGTCCATGCCCAGGGCGCTGTGCCCGGGGTGCTGTGCCAGGCGCTGCTGTGGGGGGCCTGGCTGTGTCTGGGGGTGGCAGCCCAGCCTAGCACCCCAGCTCCCTCCAGGCAGAGTACCCCCGGGGTGCCCTCCAGCAAGCTGCAGTTCCGCCTGGCCGGCTACCCCCGCAAGCACAACGAGGGCCGGATCGAGGTCTTCTACCGCCAGGAGTGGGGCACCATTTGCGACGACGACTTCTCCCTGGCCAATGCCCATGTCCTCTGCCGCCACCTGGGCTTCGTGGGCGCCACCGGCTGGACCCACAGCGCCAAATACGGCAAAGGTGTTGGTGAGTGGGCAGGGTCTTTCCCCTGGGAAGGGGAGCAGCTGGTCATAAAGGCCTGACTTGCCATGGGACAGCTGAAGGGGGCTCTTCTGCATGGGCAACAGTGGGGCAGTCTGTTTGCCAGCCCTGAACAAGCTGTGCAGAGGTATTGAAGCATGTGCAGAGTGCATTTCTCCCTTGACTGAGGCAGCCCCCCCTCTGTGCACCTCCCACCCTGGCCCTGATGCTCCCAGGCCGGGTGGACATAATGCCCCCACTTGCACCCGGAACCAGTGGGTGCAAGTGGGGCCACTGTCCACCTGTGGCCCTGCAGGACGCATCTGGCTTGATAACGTCAACTGCGGCGGGAACGAGAAGAGCCTGGAGGAGTGCCGGTCAAGAGGCTGGGGGAACAGTGACTGCTCCCATGAGGAGGACGCCGGCGTGGTGTGCAAGGATGAGCGCATCCCGGGCTTTGTGGACTCCAACACCATCGAGGTGAGAGGCCCTTTTGGGGAAGGGAGGGGGCTGCCTTCCTGCTCCTTTGACCCCCACCCACCCCATTCCTTCAGCAGGGTGCTGGCGGTGCCCCAGGTGGGCTCAGCGATCCCTCTCACGGGCGGCTGTGGTTTTTTTGAGCTTGTGGCTGCCAAGCAGAGTTATCCAAGGGCCACTAACTTGCCAGGGCCTCCATCCTGTTGAGCCTCCAGTCTCTCTCTTGATGCCCAGAAGAAACTGCCCTGCAGGTATTGTGGCTCAACCTCCATGCAATGATCCATGTGCAGATTTCCACTAGGTGCACCCTGTGAAGGATTGTAGATCTGCTCACCTCCTGCACCCCATCTGACACCCCCCCCCCCCGACCCAGCAAAAAAGCAAAATGATAAGTGCAACTGCAAATTGGTCCTGAAGGAAGAAGCCAGGCTGCTCTTTCCTTCCATTACAGGGGAGAGTCGTGAGGGAGGGGAGCTTGCTTGCCCCCCATCTCTTGCTGTGCCCAGGGCCTGGACCAAGGAACTTTGGCCCTTGTTTAGAGCTCATCTAGTGTTTCCAGCATGGGCCACTTTAAACAGTGCTGCCCAAGAGGTCATTGCAGCTGTGACCTTTCTCAAGGAGGACATTTGCACGCAGAGTTCCTCTTAGGAGGCTGCCGGGAACCTCGATGCTGCTCTCAGAGGGCCAAAGGGCACAAGAGTCATGAAGCCTCCCATTCCCCCCAGTGACCAGTTAGGTGACCAAAGGACACAGACTGGGACACTGCACCCTCCCTCTGGCTCTGCAGGGCCCAAGACTGCCTCTGACCCCAGCAGTCCCTGAGAGCCTTTGTCATCCCTTCATTTCAAGGCAGACCAAGTGGGGACCCATCCCTACATCTTGTGGCAGTGAATTCCACTTTCTGCTGGGGGAAGGAGGACTGGCTCCTGATCCTGGCTGGACCGGTCCTTGTGTTTTGAGAGAGGCAGGAAATCGGCCACCACCGTCACCATGCTCCCTCTTTTGGCCACCGTTTCTGGCCTCTTCTTGGCCGGGCTGCGCTCCCTTCAGTCCTGGCTAGGCTTCCATGCCACAGCTCTTGCGTGGGCTGCCCTGCCTGCCTGGGCCAGAAATCCAGGCCTATGATGGACTCCTAGCCAGGCAGGAACCTTCTTCTTGTGCCTATTGGCAGCCCAGCCTGGTCTGGCCCAGGATGGCAGCTCAAGATCCCAAGCCGGGCCCCATTCCCTTGGCAGGCTCTCATCTGGAGGATGAGGGCAGCTGAGCCCTGAGGAGCCACAGGCAGAGACCAGACAGGGGTCCCAAGCAGGGAACCCCCTTTGGCCCATCCCTCCTGCGGTCCCTCTGCATGCCCCACACCCCCAGCCCAGCCCCGTCCGACCGACATTTGCTCTTGGGCAGCCGTCCAGGACAGCAGTCTGAGCTGAGGTCACCTCCGGCCTTCTTCAGAGCTGCCTGGCCAGCCGCCCACCCACGGCATTCCTTCCTTCCCTCCGTCATCTGAGGAAGGCATCCAGCCCCCCTCCGCCAAGCAAACGCGGCTTCCTCTCCCTCCTTTTTGTAAACAGGCCCCTTTCCCAGAATTAGGCTTCCCTCTCCCTCAGATGAGCCCCACTTTCCCTGCAGCCTCTGCTCCCTTGTGTTGCTGCGTTGGGGGAGGCTCCCTCTTGATTCCCCCCATTCACTAGTTTGCCTCATTCCCTGGGAGGAGGAGCAGCCAAGGGGGGCCATGCCATGCTCCCACTTTGCCTGTCAGGGGGTCTTCTTCGCTGGGCCCCACCACATTCCCCGGTGCTGGCTCAGGATCTGGCCCCAGACCCCTGTTTTGACTCTAGATTCCATGCTGGTCCTTCTAGCCCCACACATAGCATCTGCTTTACCCCCTGGATTTTGCTGTTGTTTGGAGGAGGTGCTTCCCATCCCATCCCATTGGGACTGGGCTCCCAGGGGGCCACCACTGATGACTGACCACCTGCCCCCCCTTAAAATCTCTCCTTTGCTCCCGAGGGCAACCTGCATTTGTGGTCAGGCGGCCAGGTGCTGGGCTGATGCGTTTGGTGCCCTGTTCAGTTTAGCAGCTCTTCAGCACTTTGTCAAACTGGCATAAAAACATCTCATTTAAAATGACTAATTAAAGCTGCTAACTGCTCCTACGGCTGCTGCTTAGTTAACCATAAATTAACCAGAGGGGTTTTTTCCATGATGTGTAATTATCCTGTGGAATTCAGTGCCACAAGGAGTATCCACTTAGGTGGTTTGGAAAGGAGATGAATCCAGCCAGATTCCCTGCCTCTCTGAAACCCAGTGGGGTGTCAGTGGGGGCAGCTGGTCTCGGGGGCCTCTATGGACCCCTGAGCCTGAGCCCACACAGGGGCCAACGTATCCTGCCCTTCCTTTGGCACCTGCCATGGGCAGAGGTCCTGTGGGGCATGAGGTGGGCACAGGCCAGGGGCGCTTGGCTGGGGGGTACAAACCTACGCCAGTGGTGGAGGATGGAGGGGGGCAAGGCGGAGGGACAGGCAGGAAATTGACCCCATTTGCTCTTTTCCTCCCTTGCACTCACACATGCATGCAAGGGATTCGGGAGAGCCCTCCTTCCGTGCCCGAAATGGGGGTGAGGGGGAAAAGAACCAGAGGAGGGGCCCTAAGGCCATCTGGCCACCCCACTGAGGACAGCAGAGGAAACCTCCACAGCTGGGGCACCGGCCCTGAGAATGGCCACAGTCCAGCATCTGCTGGGAAGAGGGCTGAACTGGCTGGACATAGGTGCCTTTCCCCATGGGCTGACTCCCTACTCCCTCCCTCTCTGCCTCCAGACGGAGCAGAACCAGGTGGAGGAGGTCCGCCTGCGTCCAGTGGTGTCCCACGCCAAGCGCCCACTTCCCGTGGCCGAAGGCATAGTGGAGGTGCGCCACCGCAACGCCTGGGCCCAGGTCTGTGATGAGAACTGGGACAGCCGGAACAGCCGTGTTGTCTGTGGGATGCTGGGGTTCCCGGCGGAGAAGAAGGTCAACCGCAACTTCTACAAGTGAGTGAGGGGCCACGGGAGGCGGGTGGGTGGGCAGTCAGAGCAGACCCCTCGCCCAGGGAGTGGTCCTGCCTCTGCCACGCATGGGGGAGAGAGGCAGGCCAAGGCAAGCGGGAGTGTGTGTGTGCACGCGTGTGAGAGAGAAGGGCCGCATGCGAGTGTCCAATGAGAGGCCTGGTCCCCTACTGGAAGCTCCCCACTCAGAAAGTCCATCCCAAAAAGGGTGGCACTGGTTTGCAGGGGGCAGCCTAGGTTTAGCCAAGCTGGCCAGAAGTGACCAGGAGGCCTTCGCACCTCCGTTTGGCCAGCAGAGCCTGGAAGAGGGCACCCAATCCCAGGGCCGGGGTCTGGATTCAGAGGCACTTGGTCTGACTCAAGGGTGATTAGGATTGCCCAACAAAGTCCATCGTCCCCGGCTGCTCCCAACCCACCCTGAAGAGTCTGTTGACTTTCCTCCCCAGGCGGTTCAAGCGCATGGCCAAGGTGGCCCCCCGGGGCCAGAGGAAGGGCAGGAGGAGGAGGAGGCTACCCCCGGCCCCCAAGAAGAGGTAATGGGTTGGCCAGGGGTCCTGCCCTCGGTTGCCCTGGGCAAACCCTGAGCTGACCGCATCCCAGAGGTTGGGCCAAGCTGCCCCATTGGGCTGGATTTATTCGCTGTGAATAATCCATCCTCCAGGATGCCTGAGAGACCCTTATCCCCAAACCATCCGGCTGACTGACCAAGTGGCCCAGCTTCCCTGCTCTTTCTCTTGCTTTGCGCCCCTCTCCAGCCAGGCCAGGTGGCTGACCGGTGGTTTGGCTACTGGAGGGCATGAGGTTCTGCTGGGGAGGCTCAGACTGAGCAGCTGGCTTGGCATGGCAGGGGTGCGCCTCCTGTGACCTCTGACCCCTGTGGGAGGTGGCTTTCTGGAAAGGGTACTGGCGAAACGTCAGGAAGAAACTCTTCTAGAACATGGCCACATAGCCCGAAAAACCCACAAAAATCTTTCAAGAAGTGTTTCGAACCCTCAGCTGCCAGGACTTGGTGGAGGGGCAGTGGGCAGCAGGATGAGTGCGGTCCACTCAGTCCACTCTTTTGGACATGCAGGGCTGGCGGCCCTGTTGACCGGAAAACAAAATCCAAAGGGCAGATTGTGGGGTTCCTTTAATTGCACAAGAAAAGGCCCAGATTCATCCCCTGCCTTTTTCTGGGGCTGAGAGGGTCTGACTTGCCCAGGGTCAGCTGGCAGGTTCCCATGGCCGAGTGGGGATTTGAACCTGGTCCCCAGAGCCCTCCTTCTCCTCCAAGGTTCAGACCCACTAATAAGCCTGGCTCTTACTCTCCGGTAATAAATGAGGGGTGGGAGGGGCACCTAAATGTTGACAAAAGGCCCAGATCCATTCCAGACTTTCCCCCACACATTTTGCCCCCCCCAGGAACACGTGGGAGCAACAACTACCCCCCCCAGTCCTGTTTGGAGCAGCAGCCACAGCCCTTATCTTCTGCCCCCTCATTTCAAGGCCGGGGCTAATTTTGGGGGGGAGGTCTGGAATGCTGGCACCAGATGGAGTGTGTGGCAGTGCCAAGGCCAATCCCCCCCTCAATGGGGCCTGGCTGCTCCAAACAGGCGACAAGCTGGGGGCACAGCAAAAGGCTAGCCCCATTCCCCCCCCCCCCCAGAGACAGACACACATTGCGCTCCTTGCCCAGACGAGGGGAGACCCCCTTCCTTCCCTCCTTCCCTCCCTTTGAGGCTGCAGACAAAGGTCCCTCTGTCCGAAGCACCCCCTTCCTCTTCCTTCTGCCTCGCCCTATTCACTCCCAGGAGCCCCCCCCCCACTCAACCTCGGCTGGGCTTTCCGCTGCAATCAAGGCGGGCTTGGCTCCCAGGTGGTGCCATGCGGGCATCACTCCCTGGCTGTCCCCCCCCCCCCCATCTCCTTTCCCTTCACCTTTCCATGTTCTCCACAAACACCCCCCTCCAGGGATTGGGGTCCGGGGAAGGAGTGACCCCCCTCTGCTGACGGAGACCATGGAGGTCATTGGGGTGGGGGGGCTGCAGGTAGGGTTGCCATAACTGTCTACCTCCAAACCGGGACAAATGTAGGACAAAATCCCTCCCATGTAGGACATTTTGTAAATGGAGGACACAAACTAAAAAACAAAAAATTAATAAATTCAAAAAGCATTAATATAAACGGCGAGAAGCCTTCTCGGAGGCCCCACTGGGTTGCCCCCCCCTTGGTGCAGGAGACATTTTGGGGCAACCCTTAGCCCTCACTCACCCCTTGGAGATGGGGACCCTTGCTCAACCCCTCCAGGATCTGGACCAGGTCAGGAGAGAGGCTGAAGGAGATGATGGTGGAAAGTGACCACTTGGACATCATGGGCAGCCTCTGCTGGCACCAAGAAAGCCTCCCCCCCCCAATTTTCAAGCGTAGAAGGGGGCACTGGACCTCAAAGGTGCCCAGGAATACCAAAGCAGGCAAGCAGCAGATGGTGGGCCAGAGCATCAAACCAGAGCAGGGAGCAGCTGGGCTGGACATCTCTGCCTGTGTAGCCTTTTGTGCAAACCCAACTTGATGGGCAAGAGACCCCCTTGAGCCCCCACCCAACCCTTAGTCACTTAGAATGAGCAGGAAGGGAGGGATGTTTGGCCAGGGCAAAGTGGTCCCCAAGCACGCATTTGGGGCCCCAGGCCACCTCTCTGTGCCCCTCTGTGTGGCACCCCACCCCTCCGATGATGGTGCTCCGATGATGGTGCCCCCCTCTCTTGCAGGATCTACTCCACACGCCAGCAGCACCAGCTGAACTACCGCCTGCACTCGGTCTCCTGCACCGGGAACGAGGTCCACCTCTCTCTGTGCCCCTTTGAGTTCTACAAGGGCAATGCCACTGGGGCCTGCAAAGGCGGCATGCCCGCTGTGGTGAGCTGTGTGCCAGGGCCCCTCTTTGCCGCAGGCAGCACCGTCCAGGCCAAGAAGAGGCGACAGCAGCAGCAGCACCAGGTGGGTGAGCTGCGGGGGGTAGAAGAGGGGGTGGGGGCATGCTGGATGCTCAACTGAGATTTTTTCTCTCTGATCGACAAGGAGACCTGCAGAACTCAAAAGCTGCCAGGTCTTTGGAGAGTCGACATCAGCCCTGGTGAAGGTCTTGCTCACCGGTGGCATTTGGCCCACCTCTGTACCTGATGGCAGGAGTAGGTGGGTGGCTGGCATCCCCTTGCAACCTCCTCCCCCCCTCATCCTCGCATTCCTCAAAGCAGCGTGTGCGTCTGAAAGGAGGCGCCAAGCTTGGTGAGGGACGAGTCGAGGTGCTGAAAAATGGCGAGTGGGGCACTGTCTGTGATGACCGCTGGAACCTGGTTTCTGCCAGCGTGGTTTGCCGAGAGCTGGGCTTTGGCAGCGCCAAGGAGGCCCTGACGGGGGCACGCATGGGCCAAGGTGAGCGGTGGGTCACCTGGGCGGGACTTTGGGGGCCACACCCCCCCTCCCCTCTTCCTCCTTCCCAGAGTCAGTGTGTTTCTGGCCTTTAGTGCAGCGAGGAGGGGCCTTTTTCTAGCCCAACCCCCCACCCAGTCCATTTTGGGGGTGGCTGTTGGGGTCCTTCAGCCAGGGGTGGGGGTGGTGAGGACAGCAGAAGCTCCCTGAGGGAGTGGGCTCCTCTCTGGGCAGTGTCTGGTAGTTCTCTTGAGTGGCACACAACGTCCCTCCCTCCCAGCCACCGTCCTAGCATGAAAGGAGGTGGGGGTGGCATGGAGAAGAGAGGATCATTAGGGACACAGTGTCCAGAGGACAGGTGGGCAAGAGGGAGGTTTCCACCTGATGACCTCTGGCCCTGGCAGGAATGGGCCAGATCCACATGAATGAGGTGCAGTGCCTTGGCACCGAGAAGTCCCTCTGGAGCTGCCCACACAAGAACATCACCCAGGAGGGCTGCAAGCACGCGGAGGATGCCGCTGTCCGCTGCAATGTCCCTTACATGGCCTACGAAACAACGGTGAGCTGGGCAGCAGGAGAGCAAGGGGGAGCCCACCCCATGGGCACAGCACCCACCCACCCCACTTGTGCCCAGCCATGCTGTATGGCATGAAAGAGCCACAGCTGCTGAGCCCCTGGGCTCTCCTTTGCCCCCCACTGTGGGTTGTGGTGGCACAGAACCAGTTCTGAACTCATCAGCTCCCCTTTTCAAAACCAAGCTGGAGCCACAGCAGACTGATGGGCGCCCACTGCCTTCCCCAGGTTCAAAGCTGCCAAGGTCCATGGAAGACCCCTACTTGGCCCCCCAGTGAGGGCATTCCCTTTCCAGTGGTAGAGAGGAGGTGGGGGACCATCCAGGGGTTCCTGTGGGGGGGGTCTCCTCGAGGGTCTCTTTCCCATGGTGGAGGGTACTCAGCCGCAGTAGGGGAGCCCCTTTCCAACAGGGAGGTTAGGGCCCTCTGCAGGGGCAACAGACCTTACTTTCTAGGAGCATGGCTGGCATGTTGACAGGTGCTCATTTTTCACCTTTGAGTCATTAGCTTTTCAGCCCTAAGGGCTCGGGTTTTTAAAACAGCAAAAAGCAGCATGACTGGGGCAGTACAGCCAGCAGCCACTTTTCAAGGGTTGGAGTGATTCAGACTCTGTAAGGAGCCATAGGGAACGCCTTCGAAAGGCAATATCCCAGCCTGACTGTCCTTTTGCTGCTGGCTTTGTGCCTTTGGGGCCTGCTTAGGGGTGCCCCCCAACCACTGGTGGGTTTGGGAAGGGGGCAGGAGGGACCCTATGTCCAGCAAGAGGAGACAGTGGCCCAGGGAAAGGAGAGCCTGGGGAGGGCCAAGATCAAAACAGGAAGATGGGACACGGCTGTTTGGGGTCAGAGGAAGGTGCTGCCAAGTGTGTGGTCTTGATCCGCAGAGCCACTCCCAGCCTTGTGCTGTTTCCCCACTGCCCAAAAGAGGGGTCCCCAGTGACTCCAAATGGAGAGAGCCCAAGGAAACCCTCCCGCCACCCGCCACTGACCTCTTTGCTCTCCCCATCCCCTCCCTGCATTTCTCCACAGATCCGACTGAGTGGGGGGCGCAGCCGTTTCGAGGGGCGGGTCGAGGTGGTGCTGGGGGCCGTCAGCCACGGTGTCCGCCGCTGGGGCTTGATTTGCGGAGATGGCTGGGGCACGCTGGAGGCCATGGTGGTCTGCCGCCAGCTGGGTCTGGGCTTTGCCAACCACGGCTTGCAAGTATGTACTGGCGCTTGCCTGCTGCCTGGCTGCAACCGCTAAACTAACTGCCTACTGGAGAAGAAAAAGCAGCAGCAGCAGCTAACCACGCCCCAAGCCAAGTCTCACTGTGCCCCCCCCCCCCGTGGGAGCGCCCTGGGGGCATCTTAGCTGTGGCTGCAGCAACATGCTCATGCCCTGTAGGGCTTCTCCACAGATCCGCCACACAGGTGGCCAAGTGGGTCCGAGGGGCGCCTGGAGGCGAGGTGAGGCATGCTGACATGAAGGGGAGAGAGGTCGAGGTGGCTGCCAGCTTCTAGGCCTGGGCCACGCCAAGGATGCTGTCACAGCAGGTGGGCAGCCTGCAGGGAGATGAATGCATGTGTGAAAGGTGGATGCCGGGCAGGGGCCACAGAAGGAGGCCAGCAACACAGCCATCTTGGACAGAGCAGTGAGATGAGCTTATGGCCACGCTTGCGCTTGCAATCTGGGGAGGGCAAGCGGGGCTGGCTTGCCACACATCCCCCTGTATGTGTTCTCCTTGTGAACCCCCTCCCCAGGAAACGTGGTACTGGGATGCCAGCAATGTGACTGAGATGGCTCTGAGTGGCGTGAAGTGTGCCGGGCATGAGATGGCACTGACCCACTGCCAGCACCACACCGCTGTCAACTGCCAGAGGACGGGCACCCGCTTTGCTGCTGGCGTCATCTGCTCCGAGAGTGAGAGGGGTCTGGTGAGGGTGGGGAGGGACCCAGCAGGCACAGGGGATTGGCACCCCCCTCGCCATGGCCTCCGGAGCGTTTCTCAACCTGAGGGCATCCATGGCAGAAGCCACAAGCCGTATTGAGCCCTGATTCAGCAGGAAGAGGAAGAGGAAAGGGGGGCTAGTGGGAGCATGGTTGGGCAACCCCTCCCTCCTCAGGTCCCTGCCTGGGGATCTTTGGCTGGCACTGCCCCCTCGCCCCCCTGGAGCCACTGAGCCCCAATCTCCCTCGTTTTCCCTGCTGTGACCCCTTGGCGTCTTTGCCTCCCACCTTCCATCTCTTCCCAGCTGCGTCAGATCTGCTGCTCCACGCCCCACTGGTGCAAGAGACTGCCTACATTGAGGATCGTCCTCTGCACATGCTCTACTGCGCTGCAGAGGAGAACTGTCTCTCCAGCACTGCCCGCAATGCCAACTGGCCCTATGGGCATCGGCGACTCCTGCGCTTCTCCTCCCAGATCCACAACAACGGCCGAGCTGACTTTCGGCCAAAGGCTGGCCGACACTCCTGGGTCTGGCACGAATGCCACGGGTAACAGTCGGGTTCCCCCCACTCGCTGTCTGTGTCCAGTGACACCGTGTGTTCCCTCCCCAACCTTTGGCTCTGCCCCTCTGGCAACGGGTTCCTCCGCTGCTCACGTTTTATGGGTTCCCCCTCAGGCACTACCACAGCATGGACATCTTCACTCACTACGACCTCCTGACCCCCAACGGCACCAAGGTAGCTGAAGGACACAAGGCCAGCTTCTGCCTGGAGGACACCGAGTGCGAGGAAGGTGGGTGGGTGCCGCCTTTGCCCTGGCACCCCCGGGGGCAAGGGGCCTTCCTGCCTTCCATGCAGAAGGGAGGCACCCATGTTGGCTGAAATGCAGTCCTGGGGTTTCCCTGAGACATGGCCAGGCATCACCCACATCCTCACTGAGAAAAGGGGGCTCATGGGGCCGCATGGAGGGCGAGGAGAACAGCTGCCAAACCCTTCACGCCAGGATCATTTGTCTGGGTAAAAAAGGTGCCTCTAAAAAAAAAAAGGGGGGGGGAGAATCAAATATACAATCTCCTAGGCGAAAATACTGCTATTTGCTTAGAAAAGCTTCTTGCCCCAAACCACATTTTCTGCACAAAGTATAGTGAATAATGCTCCAATATTATTCTGTGGAAAGGGGAGAAACTGGGTGAAACCCTTTGTTCCAGCCTACGGCCCTGTACTGTCCTACGCAGATGACCTGCAAAGACGGTGGAGAAAGGGACCCACAGGAGGGATCTGACCCCGTCCCCTTCTCTTTGGGCAGATGTGGGCAAGCGCTATGAGTGCGCCAACTTCGGGGAACAGGGCATCACCGTAGGCTGCTGGGACCTGTATCGGCACGACATTGACTGCCAGTGGATTGACATCACCGACGTCAAGCCTGGGAACTACATCCTGCAGGTGAGTGAGTGGCTGGCCATGGGGCCGGGAGTGGGGCAGAGCCCCATGGCCAAGGAAAGTGGGCTGGCACTCTCAATGGGACAAGGGATGCCAGCGTAGCAGGCTCCCCTGCATCCTCCCCAACCCGCTTTCCTGTTGGGCCATTACCTTCATTCTTATCTCTCAATGAGCCTAACAGAGTCCGAAAACTAGTCTTGGAGGGTGGGCACGTAGGTAAAGGAAACATGGGTGTGAAACACTTATTTCTGTCTGGACATGGGGATGCTCAGGATGGCAACTGGCATCGCACACATACCAGCTGCACAAGGAAGTCAGTGGCATTACAGGAAATCAGCGCTTTGAGGACTTGAAAGGTGCCGCTGCCACCTTGACTGACGCATGTGCCCCTTGGTGGGCAAGGCAGACCACCCTCCCTCTCTGGAAGCACTGGCCATCAGGGTGTAAATTCATAGAGTTGGAAGAGACCCCAGGCGCCATCCAGTCCGACCCCATTCTGCCATGCAGGAACTCTCAGTCAAAGCATCCCCAACAGATGGTCATCCAGCCTCTGTTTTAAAACTACCTCCAAAGAAAGAGATGCCACCAAAATCTCTGAGGCATCAACATCTTCCACCATCTAACAGCCCTTACTCTCTGGAAGATCCACCTAATGTTTAGGTGGAATCACTTTTCCTGTAGTTAGCATCCTTTGCAGTGGGTTCCATTCTCCTGAGCAGCAGAAAACAAGCTTGCTCCCTCCTCAGTATGACATCCCTTCAAATGTGAAGTCGAAGGCTTTCATGGACGGCATCCACAGTTTTTTTGTGGGTTTTTTGGGCTGTGGGGCCATGTTCTAGCAGAGTTTCGTCCTGACGTTTCACCAGCATCTGTGGCTGGCATCTTCAGAGAATGATGCTGGCGAAACGTCAAGAAGAAACTCTGCTAGCCCAAAAAACCCACAAAAAACGATCCCTTCAAATACTTATACAGGGCTATCATATCGCCTCTTAACCTTTTCTCCAGTTAAACGTACCCAGCTCCCTAAGTCGTTCCTCATAGGGCTTCATGGTTTCCAGAACCTTCACCGTTTTGCTGGCCCTCCTCTGGACATGGACCAGTTTCCCCACATCCTTTTTGAATTGTTTTGCCCAGAACTGGACCCAGGATTATTCCAAGTGGGGCCTGACCAAAGGAGAATAGAGTGGCACTATGACATCCCTTGATCTAGACACTATACTTCTATTGATGCAGCCTAGAATCGCATTGGCCTTTTTAGCTGTCACATCACACTGTTGACTCATGTTCAACTTGCCAAGTCAAGCAAAGTCACTCTTGGCCAAGGCAGAAGCCAGTGCTGACCCTGCCGCTTGGGCAACCTGCTTGCCCCTGTAGTGGCCCTCTTGGTTTGCCTGGGGACTGCTGAGCCTGGGCTAAGGCCACTGTGGGTGATGTCGAAAGCAGCCCGCTGTGCCCAGTCTTGCCAAGAGGGTGGCTGGCAGGCTTTAGCACTTGAATGAGTGCTGCGTCATCTGCCGGAGTTCAAGTAATGTCTGGCTTTTGGTGCTGGTATGTTGTCATTTTCAGCACTTGTGGTGCAACAAGGAATGAAAGATGGCAGTCTCCATCTGGGTACTCTGCTGTTCTATTTGCAAGAGGCGTTGGCTTTGGGTTTCTCCAGGGGCCCAAAGGGACAGCTGGCATTCCATGCTCTCCACATTCCAGAATCCACACATGACTGAAGCTTGGCTTGACAACAGTACATGTGAAAAGGGGCTAGGAGTCTTAGTATACCACAGGCTGAACATGAGTCAAAAGTGTGATGCGACAACTAAAAAGGCCAATGCGATTCTAGGCTGCATCAATAGAAGTATAATGTCTAGACCAAGAGAAGTAATAGTGCCACTGTATTCTGCTTTGGTCAGGCCCCACCTGGAATAGTACTGTGTCCAGTTCTGGGCACCACCGTTCAAGAAGGATGTTGAGAAACTGGAGCGCCACCAAAATGGTGAACGGCTTGGAAACCATGAAGCCTATGAGGAACGCCTTAGGGAGCTGGGGATGTTTAGCCTGGAAAAGACATGGCTGAGAGATGATATGATAGCTCTGTTCAAGTATTTGGAGGAGTGTCACATTGTGGAGGGAGCAAGCTTGTTTTGTGCTGCTCCATAGAGTAGGATATGGAGCTTTGATTGAGAGTTCCTGCATGGCAGAAGAAGGGGGTTGGACTGGATGGGGTTGGACCAACTCTGATTCTATGATGTTGGATTGGATGCACAAGAGCCCACTAAGGTTAAAAAAAAAGTTTGTATGTGATTATTTTGGAGAAGGAACTGGCAAACACCTGTGAGGACTCCTTGCCTAAGAAAACCTCATCAGCGCAAGTCAACAGGCGGCTTGAAGGTGCAGACTCACACACAGAGTGCCATTAATGCCTCAGGCCACAAGGCTTATTCATGCAAGACCCATGGCGGGGGGGGGGGGGGGGGGGGGGGGGGGGGGGGCTGGAATGGTTCTGCATGTTCTTCACTCGCCCTTCCAGGAGATCTGGAGTTTCTATGTCACAGGTAGCTGGGCACGCTGATCACCTCCAAAAGAATGGCACCCGCAGCAGTGAAAAACAACACCAGCACTGCTCAAAACAGAACTGGCTGGGAATATGGCAGTGCCAAGACATCTCTATGGTGTTTACAGGCTCAGTGCCCATCAGCAGGCATCCTGGAGCGGGCACTTGGGGAAGGGGACACCTGTACACCGGCCCCCTGCCCACTTTGGCCCCTCCACTTCCTCTTCCTGTTGCAGGTGGTGATCAACCCTCGCTACGAAGTGGCCGAGAGCGACTTCACCAACAACGCCATGAAGTGCAACTGCAAGTACGACGGGCACCGCATCTGGGTCCACAACTGCCACATAGGTACTGCCCTCCTGCTGCTGGGCCATGGTGGGGTGGGAGGGCAGGGCAGGGCAGGGGCACCTTTTCCCAGGTGGGGCAAAGGTGCCTCACATCCCCTCCACTTGGCCCTGCAGGTGATGCTCTTAGCGAGGAGGCCAACCGGCGCTTCGAACAGTATCCAGGACAGCTCAACAACCAGATTGCGTAGCAGAGGAGACCTCGCGCCCCCCCCCCCAAGCCACTGGAAGTGCCCACATCAGCCGTAGCCCCAAGGAGGGAAGGGCAAGATGGTGTCATCTCCTAGGATTGAGCCCTGAGACGGAGAGCAGCTCAGTAGGCACAACCGGGGCCAATCCTCCCCACCTAGAGATGCCTGGAAGGAGTGGGGTGACCGACTGCCACTGACCACCCGCGTAAGGTCTGCTATTGGACTGCAGAGGCCCCGGCACTCTCCCCATCTCCCCACAGCTGTGCCTTCCCACTGCCCAGGCAGGAGCCACGGACGGAGGCAGAGTGGCCAAACCAGCCCCGCTGGTGGAAGAGCAGGGGTCACGAGGGCAGGGGCCTCCTTGGAGCTGCAGGCCCTCCACTTGGCAGCTCTCCTAGGAGGGCACCAGCCTGCCCCCTTCTCCCGCTGTCTCTGGTGCTTTGGTTCCTGCCTACCTCTGGACAGGGGTCTGTTCTGTCTCTTAGATAAAGTTAACTCTCTTGGTCCAGCCTTGCCTCCCAGCCGCCTGCTCTCTTTCCGTTCTGGGCAGCCCCAGCCGTGGCCAGAGCCAAGGGAAGGGCAGGAGGAGGAGATGGCCAAGGGGCCTTCGCTGCCATCACCCCACTGGACCGGCCTGTCTCCTGCATGAGGGCAAGGGAGGGGTGCAGAAGACGTCAGCAGGGCGGCAAGGGAGGTGGGAGCCAGAATAAGAGGCATTGATGAGCTCAGCTATGTTTGCAATGCCGCACAGCCCCACCTGCGGTCAGCAGAGTCTCTGGCCAGCTTCTGCAACAAGGTTCCTGCCTTGGTCTGCCAGGCATGTTTTCTTTCTTGGCTGGCTCTGGCAGGGAAACACATTCCAGGGCAGGAGCTGAAAGGAAAGGCCTGTCCCAACAGGCAAAGCCTCCCCACCAGCCCTAAAACCAACACAGCCTGGGCCCCAGCCCCCTTCAGCTGTTCCATGGCTCCCCCATCACACGCACAGACAGAGCACCAGGGAGTCCAGGCAAAGGAGACACGCATGTGCAACTGCCCACTGGGCAGAGACCAAGAAAGCAGGTGAAAAGGCATGGGGGGGGGGCAGCTGGAGGACGGGGGGGGGGGGGTGGAGAAAGAGCCAGGCAGACTGCTTGCAGAGGGACTACAGAGACATAACCCTCATCCTTCACTCAAGGCTCACAAATGCCAATCAATGAGTCCCACTGCCACTCGCCCCTGTCCTTTTGCAGCTCTGGTTTGGAAAGAAGAGGCAGAAGATCTGGGCATGTGAAGACCAAGGTTTATTTTAGCAAAACTGAGGGAGGGGATCAACCATCCCTCCCCCCACACACACACACCCACACTCTCCCTTTCACTGGCCAGGTGACCAAATGCACAACTGTCTCAGGACTACCATAAAGGAAAGCTCACATTTCTAGTCCTTATGGCAACCTTCCCTGACCTGATTCCTCTTGCTGGGTTGGACTACAGTGCCCACAATCCCCAGACAGCCCAGACAGTTGTAAGTAAAGTGACTTCTGATCTCACACAAAGGCCTTTGAAAACAGACCCTGTGTCCATGCACTATGCACCTAGTAGCCAGCGCAACTTGAAATGTTCAAGAGCCAACAAAGCCCCCCCCCCCCCAATACACTCAAGCCCGGCTCCCCCCATGTGCATTGCCCCCCTGCGCTCTACTTGGCAATACAGTGCAGCAAGAATGGCCCTGTCCCTGCAGGCCAGGAAGCACAAGAATGCAAATGCTATCATACAGCCTTTTAACCAACAGAAAATTAGCCTTCTTTGAGGCTGGGGTGGGGACATCTCCCTGCAGTTGCCCCACAGGGGTGCCCCTCCATGGAAAGTGTTCGTTCTGAAAATGGAGAGGGACTTGTCTGCCTCCCCCCTTCACTCTGTGACTTCTGGGGTGATGGTCAGCAGCAGTGCCTCGTAGCCCCGCCGGACCAACAGGGTCAAGTGGTCCTGGGTCCGCACAGCCTCATAGACATCCTCCGCCCGCCGGGAGGCCCGTCCATTGATCTCTACCAACACGTCACCCGCCTTGAGTCCCGCCCTGCAGGGAGAGTGGCGCAGCCATTGGCGGACGGGGCGGGAGATGGGCACAGGCAGTGTCCCCACAAAGGAGTCAGCCTGACACACCCCAATGCTCCCCCCCAGGCAAGAGGGGGCCCACAGCTTACTGTTGAGCTGGAGAGCCAATGATGACCTTGTGGATCAGGACCCCGTAGGAGACATCTGGGAAGGAGGAGTCCCTCATCTTCAGCTCCGACAGGATGCTACAGCACAAGGGGAAGGGGAGACATTAGTTGTAGTCAAGAGAGCCCCCCGAGAGCATCAGGCCCAGTCCTCCGCACAACGCAGGGCCTCCAGCTGGAGGAACTACACAATTGGCTTCCTCCGGAGGAGCAGAGAAAGGTGGGGTGGCTGGAAGGGGAAGGAGCTGTAGGTGCTTGTAGCAGAGGAGTTGCCCCATTTGCCCCAGTGAAGGCAGCGCAAAGGGCAGCGCAGTTCCTCCTCTGCCACTGGATCCACTCCTGCACACTGGAGGGCCTCCCTGACAATAAGCAGAGGACTTACTTGACCCCCCCACCACCACCACAAAGCCATGACAGGCTGCCAAAAATGGAAGGATATACAAGGGAGGGGGGCTGACAAGGATTGCAGCCTCATCCCTAGGAAAACTCTCCCATAGGCCTCGCCCACTCACTTACTCCAAGCAAAGACTCTATGCTAGATGCTGGAAAGCCGGGGGCGGGGGGGGGGGGGGAGACCATACACAAAATGGCTCTGTGGCTACCTTGGGGGAGCTTGATCTCTGTCCCCTCAGCAGGCTCTTCTGCTGTGGCTCCCCACTGGATCCAAACCCCAGAACATCCCTCTCCCGTTTTTTGTGGGCTTTTTGAGCTATGGGGCTGTATACTATAAGGATCTACTCCTGACGCTTTGCCTGCATGAGGAATAAATTCTTCCCGAACATGGCAGCATACCCCTGAAAAACCCACAAAACCTATGGATGCCTACAGTGAACGCCTCCGACTTCACAGCCCTCTCCGTGGGTTATGGAGATTCCAGTATAGGGCACCTACCTGGGGGTCAGCGTCAGCATCATCACCCCAATGTAGCGCCTCTTCCCCTCTGCACTGCCAAACCAGGAGTCTGCAATGAATGGAAAGAAAGGGGGGGGGGGTCCTGCTATTTTTAAAAACAGCATATTTTATATCCTTCATGATAACATAAGCAAGAATAACAAAAGGCCTTGAAAGAGGGTTCTGTTGTTACCGGGGGGGGGGGGGGCACCAGTGCCCCAGCTCATCCTCAGATCTTACCACCCCAGGCTTGGATGGAGACATGTGCAGAGCTCCAAAGGGGCAGCAGACCCGGAAGAGGACCAGCCACTAAGAGGGGGCTGCCCAGCACCGAAGGAAGGCTCTGAGGGGGCTCTGTTCCAAGCAGGGAGAGAAACCCCAGCTGTGGGCATGCAGACCTCTGGTTTCCAGTCACACAGCCACTCCCTCCAGAGTTACCAGTGGGAAAGAATAATGGGAGCTGCAATGCAAAATCTCTCAGCAGGACCACAATCCCCCCCCACTCACACACACAGAGAGTACTGAGAGTGGCTGCAGTCACTGGTCTGGTCCAGACCCCTTCCCAGGACCCCCAGCATAGCCTTCCTTCTCCCGCAGGGCCCCCAGTGGTGCCAAAGTCTGGGGCCAGAGACTGAAGGAGAGCTCCACGTGCACCAGCTGCCCTTTCTGCCCACCTTAGACTCACCCTTGCGCTTCTCCTCCTGCTCCAGGAAGGCCCGCAGGCGGTCTGAGGGGATGGCGAAGGAAATCCCGGGCGTCACCTTCATGGTGTTCACCCCAATCACTTCCCCATCCTGCCGACGGGGGGGGGGGGGGGGGAAAAAAAAAGGAGGGGGCCGCTCCACCCAGAGCAAACATGAGGGCTCAGTTGGTACTGCAGGGGGAAGGGAGGATCCCACCCCCAATGTCATAAAGGGGGGGGAGACCCTTCATGGATGGGAGTGCCTTAGGGACCCTGCAAAGGCCCCGCTCACAGACAAACCCTGGCTGTCCCCCACCAGTGCAGCAGGAGAGCCAAACAATGAGCACAAACCCAAAAAGCCCCCACCCAAATGTAAGGCAAGCCAAGGAGACCCCCAACCCCAGCAGCAGCAGCAGAGAGAGAGACTTACCAGGTTCACCAAGGGGCCCCCGGAGTTTCCAAACTGCGGAAGAAGAGCCACAGAGGAGGCTTGAGGGCCCCACAGCCAAGGACCCCCAACCCACTCCCATGCTGCCAGGACTTCACCTGAGTCCCTCGTTGCCGGCTTACATCGATGGCGGCGTCCGTCTGAATGTACTCCATGTCTGAGGAGGGGAGGCCCAGCTCCCGACCCCCCCGCTGGGCCGAGCTGACAATGCCAGAGGTGATGGTGTTCTGGAGGGCAAAGGGGCTCCCCATGGCCACCACAAACTCCCCCTGGCGCACCTCCGAGGACCGGCCCAGGGGCAGCGTTGGCAGGGGCCGCTGTGGGGCGAGAGGGGAGGTGGGCATCAGTGCCGGGAAACATTGGGGGGAGGGCTCTGTCTGGGGGGGGGGGGGGAGGGCTCCCTTGGATCAGAAGCCTGTGGGTGGGCTTCTCGGTTCATGGGGGCTGCTTTGGGCCCCCATCCTGGCTCATGGAAGGGGGCCCAGGGCCTTAAGGACCGGGGGGGGGGCTTGGCGCTGGCAGCTTTTGGGGGCTTCCGAGCTCATGGGGCTCCACTTGGGCTCCCACCCTGGCGCCTGGAAGGGGGCTCTCCATGGCCTTCCTGAGTACCAGGGGGAGGGTGGCCGCCCTTAAGGACCGGACCCTCGCGGCTGCCATGGCACCTGGCGGAAAGAAGGCGGAAGGGAGGGAGGGGTCTCCAAACCGCCCCTGCCCTGTGCAGCCCCCTCTGGCCCCGGGGCTGCCCCGTCCAGGGCTGGCCTTGTCCTTCCCCGGCCCGGACCGACCTTGGGGCTGATCTTGAGGGTGGCGATGTCTGCAAGCGGGTCCACCTGCCGGACGGAGGCGTCGTAGAGCTCCCCGCTGGCCAGCCGCACCCGCACCCGCCTCCGGTTGGCCACGACGTGGGCGTTGGTCACGATCAGCCCGTCCGAGGAGACCACGAAGCCCGAGCCGTTGGAGATGGGCACCTCTCGCCCGGAGAAGGGGTGCCTGCCGACGGAGGGGAGGCGGGGATCATGCGGGGGCCACAGCCTCTCTGGGGGCAGCCTGGGGGCCCCGGGCCCCTCCCTCCCTCCCTCCCTCTCTCTCTCTTCCCCGCCGGACCTCCCCAGGATCTCTATGTAGACGAGGGCCGGTGCCGTCCGCTCCGCGACGTCGGCGATGAAGTTGTAAGTGCTCCGGGGGGAGGGCGGCGCCTCTGGGGGCGGCGAAGGGGGCGCGGAGGGGACGGCGGCGGAGACCGAGGGCAGCAGCGGCGGCAGCGGGGCCAGGAGGGCCAGGGGGCTCCGGCAGGGGCCGCCCTCGGAGGCCTTTCTGCCTCGCAGCCCCAGCCCCAGCGCCAGCAGACCCGCCCCGGCCCCCGCCAGCCCCGCCGCCCTCGCCCCCCGGGAGCCCCAGCCCCAGCGCCGCCTCCCAGGAGGAGAAGGAGGAGGGGGCCCCGAGGGAAGCAGCAGCAGAGGCGCCGCCCCCGAAGGACCCCCCCGGAGAGGCAGGGGCGACGCCGAAGCCAGCCGCAGCCGCAGCCCCGACCGCATCGCTGCTCCAGGGACCCAGCCCCGCTCTGCTTCCGCTTCCGCTTCCCCGTCGCAGGGCGCCTGCCGCGGGGCACGACGGGAAGTGTAGGCCCCATGGACGCACGCTCTCTCGCTTGCGAAGGCGCAATGCGGGGGACCGGAAGGGGCGGGGCCCGAGCCGCGACGCACTTCCGCCCTCCCGGCGCTCTCCGCGCGGCGACGCCAAAATGGCCGCCGTGGCTCAGACCGAGGCTCCCGGGCGCTGAGCGGAGAAGGGCCGGAGGGCAGCCGACGTAGGGGACGGGAAGCGAACGGAAGCGGAAGGGCCATGGAGCCCGCGGGCCCCTCCGCCTCCGGCGCCGCCGCCGCCGCCGCCCCCGCCGTGGGCCCCGAACGGCTCTTCGACGCGAACCGGTGAGAGGGAGCGGGCGAGGGCCGGGGGCCGGGGAGTCCCGGCTGGCTGGCTGTGTGCTCCTGGGCCCCGGCTGTTCCCCGGCTGACCCCCGTCTCCCCGTCTCTCTCTCTCTCTCTCTCTGTCAGGCTGCCCAGCGACGGGCTGCTGGCGCTGTCGCTGCTGCTGTACGCGCCGGTGGGCCTCTGCCTGCTCCTGCTCCGGCTCTTCGTGGGGCTCCACGTCTTCCTGGTCAGCTGCGCGCTCCCGGACAGCGCCCCCCGGAGGTCAGCGGAGGAAGGGCCCCGCGGGAGGGAGGAGGAGGGGGGGGAGCCCAGCCATTGACCCACCGGACCCCCCTCTCTCTCTCTCTCTCTCTAGGTTTGCGGTGCGAGTGATGTTCGGGGTGCTGGGTCTGCTGGTGCGCCAGAGCGGAGCCCCCCGCCAAGGGCAAAGGGCCCCCTGCGCCGGACTCCTGGTCGCCAACCACGTCACCCCCTTCGACCACAACGTCCTCGGACTCCTGCTCTCCTGCGCAGCGGTGGGTCTGGGGGGCCCCAACGCCATCGTCCCCACCCCATGGCCCCCTGTTCAGGGGCTGCCCACCTGCCTCAGAGCCACCCAAGGGCCCTTCGTGGTCCCTCCAACACAAGGACCCCCCCCCCGGCACCCAGGGACGCTTTCCCTGCCCCTCCCAGCAGCCCCAGCGCAAGGCTGCCTTAGTACGCTGCCAAGGGCTCATAAACAGTAATGCACAAGCGCTAGAAGCACCATAACAGAAGTATCCAGCCCCAGCGTAGGGCCAGGCTGGGGAGGGGCAGCAGGGGGTGGGGAGCAACATCTGCAGGGGCTCCGCTGACTTTTTCCCCCGCGCAGCCGGTCCTGAACGGCGCCTCCGGCTTCCTCTGCTGGTCCCGCGGCTTTTTGGAGGTGGGGGCGACGGAGAGCCGGGCAGAGCTGCTGGAGTCCCTGAAGGCCTACTCTTCCCAGGGGGGGAGCCCTCCGCTGCTGCTCTTCCCTGAGGAGACCACCACCAACGGCCGCGTGGGACTCCTGCGCTTCAGGTGGGGCTGCGGAGGCAGCGGTGGGGGGCAAGGGGACGGGGAGGGAGCTTTGCCATTGCAGATCTGGGGGGCAGCGGCCTGGCCTAGCTGACTGGGCCCCCCTCCCTCCCTCCCTGCTCCGTCTAGCACCTGGGCCTTCTCCATCCTGGATACTGTCCAGCCAGTGGCTCTGCAGGTCCAGAGGCCATTCGTCACTGTGGTGAGTCCAGTGGGCAGGTGCCGGGGGGGGGGTCCATGCGTCTGCTGGAACTGCCACCTCCGAGGCAAAGTGGTTCCTCCTCCATTGCTGTTCCTCTTACCCTTCTTCAGAACAGCACCTTTTGGGGGCGGGTGGCAGGGGAACGTTCATTCCTTTTCTCCGGCATACTGGACGTTGCAAATGTCCGCTTGCATCCACTTGCTTGGGGGCTTTTTGCAGATCTCTCTCTCTCTCTCTTTTCTTTTCCTCATCTCCCCCTGGACTCCCCCGAATCCTCCTCAAGAATGTGGCCGATGCTTCATGGGTGACTGAGCTCCTCTGGACCTTCTTTGTCCCCTTCACTGTTTATCAAGTAAGGTACTAAAAATCTGCCTTTTTTTGTGGGGAGGGGGGTTCAGATGGGGCGGACATGAACAAGCGGATCTTCCGTATCTTCCCGCCATTGTTCCTGCTCCTCAGAAAGGAAGGATGCTTTACTTTTAGGGTGGGGGTGGGAGTGGGCTTCCCTTTGGGCCCTGGCACCCAGACTTCTGCTGGGGCTTCCCTCCGCCTTTCTTTTCCAGGTGGCTCCCACCAGTTTCTAAACAAGCTGAGGAGACCCGTGACCAGTTTGCGTTGAGAGTTCAGGAGGTATGAGCAGTCAGTCTCGGGGGGGGGGGAGCTTTTCACTGGACAGGCGAAGGCCTGACCTGCTCTTGTACTGGGGGCATAATGTGGCTGAGATGCCACTGTCTCTTGTGGCAAACTGGCTGGCTACAGTCTTTGCTTGACCGCTGCCCTGTTTCTCTGCCGCCATCCCCAACTGTAGCTCCTGGCCTCAGAATTGGGCCTTGTCTCTACTCGGCTCACTGCGGCTGACAAAGCGGAGTACATGAAGCGTCTGCGCCACAGCCCCCGTGTTTCCTTCAGCTCCCCAGGTGAGTGTGACCAGTTCCCCCATAGAATCCCAAGGGCCACTCTGCCACGCAGGAACACACAACCCAAGCAGCCCAGCCTCTAGCCCCTTGCGAGACTTTTTGCTTCCTGCCCCAACGATCTCTGCTTCTGCATGGGAGGGTGAGCAGCTCCACACACCACCTGCAGGCCTGAGCATCCCCTTCCTGGGGCTGTGTGCATGATATTCACTTCCCTGTGTGGGAAAGAGCAGCCAGATGTGTTTGGGGGAAGGACTGCCTGGCTGCTGTGCTGAGTGAGTGGGGCAACACTCAGCAGGACTCTCCTGACCGTGCTTCTCTCGCAGCCCTAAGCCATCAGTCTCGAGCATCCCACAGCGTGGCTGCCACAGAGGATGTGCGCTTGGTGGGTCTGGCCCAGCGTGTCAAGGAGGTCCTGCCCCATGTGCCCCTGGCGGTCATCTGCAATGATTTGGGTGAGCCGCTCTGCCACACTCAGACAAGTGATGCCCCAAGGAGTTGGCCAATTGGTGCCCGCAGCTTCTTCTGCTCTCTGTTGGGTCGGCCCCTTAACAGGTGGACAGGTGCTGCCCGCTGGGACCATCTTGTGGTGAAGGACAGTGCTCTAAACAAATAAAAGTGCTGAGCAAGGGGCCTTTTCTAGCAGAAAAGTGTCTGCCCATCCAGGGACCTTTGTTTCCAGATGGCTCATGATTTCATGGGGGGGTGGGTTGTTCCAACTGAACATTCCCCATTAAAAGTGACCACCCCATTTTCTCCCAGCCCAGACAAACTGTGTGGATGCCACCATTGCCAACCTGCTGGAGGGGCGGGTTCCGTTTGTGCCCAGCGAGGGGGAGGCGTCGGAGGCCCCCCTCCTGGCTTCCTTGGGGTCCGGCGCTCATGGCCCGGCCGCTTCTCCTTCAGCCACGGTAATGCTCGTGGGGGGTGGGGAGGTGGGGGAGGAACAGACCAGGGCTATGGGGCAGCCACCCTCATGCTCCCTCCTTTTTGCGCAGGCACCCGCCAAAGTCTTTGCCAGGTCCCCAGAAGCGAGGCACCTTTCCCTGCAGGAGCGCAAGCAGGCACTCTATGACTACGCCAGGAGGTGAGGCACCTGCACCCCCTCTTGTCCCTCTTCCAGGGGGAAGCCATGCGGCCCTGTGCCTCTCCTGTGGGGAAGGAGGGTGCCGCTGTGGGGCCTTGGTGTCACGGGAGGCAGCGAGTGGGTCTGTGCTTGCCTTCGCAGGAGATTCACAGAGAAACACGGGACGACAATGGCGCAGAGAGAGGGCAGCCACTGACCGCCCAGCTGACCGAGGCTGTCCATTCATTCCTCTGGACTTCCGAGTCGGCCGGCAGCAGTTCTTTCTTTGTGGCGAGAGGGACGGCCGGCCAGACCGCTTCTGCCTTGTCTGTGCTGCCGGAGTTGCGTGCAGAGGGCCTTGGGCAGCATCGGATCCATGCGCGGCACCGCATCCCGGCTCCACAGAGCGAGGGGTGCAAGGTGCCCAGTCTGGCTGCCTTGACCGGGTCCGAACTGCCTCCTGTCCTGGGACAGGGTCCCTCTGTCCGTCCGTCCCTTTGTCGAAGGGGCTGGGCGAGAGGAAGCCCAAGGCGGGGAGGGGGGCTTTCCACTGTCAAAATAAACCCGCTCTGATTCTCAGCACTTGCCTGGACGCCGCTCTTTCTCTCCCACAAGACTCACTGCAGCAGCCCTCTCTCTGCTGGGCGTCTCCTTGCTGCTCCTCTGCCCAGACCCTCCACCCGGGTCCCAGGGGCAGGGGGCTGAGGGAGGGAAGGAGAGGCTCTTCCTTGAGCCCCACTGTGGGCTCCTGCCCACTGGCCCTGCCTCTGCCCTGCAGCTGACTCTTGCAGAGACTCTTTGGTCTGGGTCCACCGGGAGGGAGGCGGCCTCGGAGGGAGCGTGGCGGCGCAGGCGGAGGGCTCCCTTTTCCAGGCCATGGGCTTCTAGCTTTCCTTTGGGGTCGCAAGGACCCACGGTCCCCTCTTGGCAACGGCAAAGCCCTCTCCCTGGGAAGGGTCGCCAGGAGCGGGGACCGGCCAGGAGGCGCCCGGGGCTCCGTGGGAGATTGCGGGGCGCCGGGAGGGGCAGCTGAAGGGGGTCTCCCTCGCTCCTTGGGGGGGCTTGGGGTCACGCGAGGTCGGGCTCCGGGGGGGCGGGGCTTCGGTGGCGGCGGCTCCGTGCAGCTCGGCATGTCTGCCTCTGCCGCCCTCCATTCATGGCTCACGTAGCGGCTACTCTTAAAGGGGCGATGGCAGAGGGAGGGAGGGCCCACACACAGACACCCTCCAACGAGGTCCTCCTTTCCCTGGACACGTCCTACATTTTCGGCCCGGGAGGATTCCCAAATGTTCTCCGCTCTGAGCTTTTGCTCTTCCCCTCCGAGAAATGGATCTCCTTGGTGCAAATCTGGGACAAGATAAGAAGAGAGATCTGCTCTCACCTTTGAGGCTCAATGAAAGAAAGAAGTTGGCAGCAGGAGGAGCCTGCCTAGGCTCCAGTCTCCTTCCTCAGATGCATTTGGCGGAGGGGAAATGGCATCGGAGGAAGCAGGCTTTAGTCTAGGAAAGCCCCTGCTGCTGCTGCTGCTGCTGCCAACTGCTTCCTTTCATTGAGGCTCAAAGGTGCTGCAAGAGCTCTCCCTTTCTCTGCCTAAATGGTTCCACAGACCAAGAAGGCGGTATCTTTGAATTCTCGCACAAGGGAGAAGACAGGCCCTTCCAGAGTCCCATTTCTTCGGATGAACAGCGGGCAGGACTCGCACCCAGAGCTCAGGGCGAGTTCGTTTCTCGGAGGCAACAGGGCTGCAAATGCTGAAAGGGCTTTCTCCCTTAATTTGAGCCCAATGGAGAAAGGAAGGGAAGGGCGAGGGGTATATTGCAAAAGGCAGCAAGGCATCAGCTATGTCTGGCTGCAAAGACCCCGCCCGCCGTGGCTCCTGCCTCTCCGTGTCCCTCGCCGGTCCTCCGGGGGCCGCCGGTGCCTTTGCCAGCGGTGCTGCCCCAGGGCCGCCCTCCTCCTCCTCTTCCTGCGGCGTCGCCCTTTTAAGCAGCCGGGGCTTCTGTTTACAAGGCGAGCCGGACGGGCGTCACGTGGCCTCCAGCTGCTCCGGCCGACGCCACCCGACCCCGCCGACGCCGATCCTCTGGAAGGAAGGAAGGAAGGGCCAGGCAGCCCAGTCCCCCAAACCCCGATGGATCCCCCCCGGGAGGACCCCCTGATGCTGCTCCGCGGTGAGAGGCCGAGGAGGGGGAGCGGCGGCGGCGGTCGGTCGGTCGGTCGGTCGGGGCGCTTCTCCCTCCGGTGACCCCTTCTTCCTTCCCTCTTTCCTTCCAGGCTCCTGGGTGGAAGTGGCCCCCTTCGGCGCCCCGGACCAAGAGGAGGACCAAGAGGAGGACCTCCGCCTGGAGGCCATCCTCCGCGAGGCCCAGATGGAGCCATCGCCATCGGCGCCCGAGCCGCAGCAGCAGCATCGCCGGGGCGGCGGGTGGGTCCCCTGGCCGAGGGCCCCAGGGCCAAGGAAACCTCCGGCCCCCGTTGAAGAGCCCGATCTGCCCCCGAGAACCCCCTCCGGGCCGGGCAAGGCAGGGCAGAGGGCAGCCCTCCAACCGAGGTCTCAGCCTCCCACTGACCGGAGGGGGAAGGGGCCCCTAAGTCCAAGAGAGGAGCGGCGACCCCGGTCTCCCGGCGGAGGGAAACCTGAAAGAGGACCACCCTGACGGGGGGGGGATCCGGGGGCAGGTCAGCCAAGGGCCCCCTCCGACCCCAGACCCACTCCTCCAGGCGCGTCCGGGGCCTCCTCGGCCTCCGGGGGCGGGAGTCACACCTTCCCTGGTGCCCCCTGCCCCCCTCCCTCCCTCCGACGCTTCTTGTGCTTCCAGGGCCCCCCCGGCATCCAAGGACCCTCCGAGGAGGAACGGAGCCCCGCCGGAAAGGTGAACTTTGACCCCCCCCGCCCTCCCGGGGGCAGTGAGGGGCAGTGTGACCCCAATTCCGCCCCCCCGGAAGGAGATGGGGAGGGTCTCCGAGGGCAGGGACCCCCTTCCCTCCCTCTCTTCCTCAAGCGTCTGCCTCCTTTCTCTTTCCAGAAGGAAGACCCGAGAGGCCGCCCACTGCGCGACCCTGGACTGGCCCTGGCCCAGCCCCCCGGAGCCCCGGCTGCCCCCAAGTAAGCCCCCTGAATGCCCTGCCGACTGACCGGGCGCCCCTCCGCCTCCGCTGCGCGGCCCCTGACCCCCCCCCCGCGCCCCTCCTCTCTCTGCCGCAGGGAGCTGTCCTGCGTGGGACCCCCGGCCTGCGCCCCCCGCTCGGCCGAAGAGGGGGCTGCGCGACCCCCAAGTGCTGCTGCTGGTGGGACCCTCGCTGCTGCTCAGCCACGTCCTGGCCCTGGGCCTCGGGTGAGTCGTCCGGGGCCGGGCGAGCGGGCTGGCGGCGGGGTGCTTTCGCCCACTGACCCCCGATCCCACCCCTTCCAGATCTGCCTCGGGAAGCGCCTGGCCGCCTCCTCCTCCCAGCGCCATCTGACCACCCGGGACCCCCTCCCTGAGGGCATCGGCCAGCCCCCCAGACCCGGCCCAGGACTCCTGCAGCTTCGCTCCCCATGGAAGACCCTCGCCGCCTGCGAGACGACGACAAGACCCTGGGGGAAAGGGGCGGGTGGCTGTCTGTGCCCCCAAGTGTTGGTGGGCTCAGCCCACCCCCTCTGGATTCCCCTCTGAATCGGAAGGAATTGGCCTGGGGGGCGGGGGTAGGGGGTACCTTCCCAAAAGGCTTCCTGGCCCCCCTCGGCCCTCAACACCCCTTCCTGGCAAAGTGCGATCTGTGCCCCCCACAACCTTTGCTCCCCCACCAGCCAGCCCACAAGCCTTCTGCCTGCAAGCCCCCTCCCCAATTGCCCCACTGACAAGATGCCTGTGGGTCACGAAGAACCGACTCTTGGGGCGTGGCAAGTGAGACCCCCTCCCCAAAGGGAAGAGGGGGCGGGGGTGAGGGGACCGAAGAGGGACCCCACGCAGGGGGCCTCCCCTCTTACTTGGGTCCAGGGGAGGAAGTGGTACCCCGAAACCCCCCATTTAGCTCTCTGAGGAGCCCCGGGGGGCAGTATGAGTTTGGGACCCGCGTGGAGACCCTCGTCTTCAGCCAGGATCGGGCGGAGGGGGCTGGCCAAGGAGCCCCCTTTTCCTGGCCTCTCAGTCCGGGGGGGCTCCCAGAAGCCGAGCTCAGAGGGCGGGACTCGCGGCGGCCACCACCAGAGTCTGGGGCGGAGGGAGGCCTGAGGGGGGAGCGTGTCTGTGCGCTCACACGAAGAGAGAGAGAGAGAACCCGTGGAGGAGACAGGGCTAGAGAGGATGGCGGGGAGGGGCCAGGCACTGCTTCCCTCTCGACCCCCGCAGGAAGAAGGCTCTTTGCGGCTCAGCTCCGGAGAGGGCGGCTGGGGCTCCGGGGACGGTGGGGCCCCTTCTGCTCCCAAGAGGGGTCCGGGGGGGTCCTCCTCCCAAAAGAGACACACACGCCCCCCCAGACACCCCCCCCCAGAGAGAGCGAGCGGCTCAGCTGCTTCTCCCCAAATAAAGGCCGCCCTTTCTCCCAACCGTGAACAAGGCCTCAGGCTCTTTCATTCGCCTGGACTGGACTGAATGGCGGCGGGCTCCCCGCCTCCGGCTCAAGGCCCGAGAAGGGACCGGGTCGCCTGGCCGGGGCGCGGAGGGGTCCTCGCCTGGGCTCCGGGGCTCCAAGGCCCGGCGATGATGCCCGCTGGGGAGCCTCCCCTCGGCAGGCGGCGGGGGTCCTGGGGGAGCAAGGGCCGAGCCTGAAGGGGGCTTCCGAGGGCCTGGCTGGGAGGGGCTAAAGGGGCTTTCCCTTGGAAAGATCGGTAACAAGTCAGATGAAAGGCTCAGCAACGAAACGAAGGCCCAAAGAAGCCCCCCGTTGAGACCCTCCTCTCCTCTCCGCTGCCTGCCTGCCTGCCTGCCTGCCTGGGAGCCTCCGTTCGTTCGGGGCTGGGGCGCCCTCTTACTCCCAGGAGGAAACGGGGCAGCTCTGCCGGACCTGACGGACTTCCTCGGAGCGGCGCAGGGAAGGACCAGGCCAGGCTCCAAGCGCCAGGCTGCCTTTATTGTTCATCTAAGCGCCCCTCGCCCCCGAGGACTCCGACCGCCACGCCGCCTTGTCTTGAGGGCTGCCGCGGCGGGGCGAGAGAGGCAGCAGGGGCAGCGGCCCAGGAGGCCCCTCTCGGCCCCACTTGCCCGGATCCTTCCTCTGCCGAGGGAAGAAGGGAGCCCGGAGAAGGGCTCCTTGGAGCAGCTGCGGAGGGCGGCCAGAAGCGGGCAGGGAATCCGAAGGCTCACGGCGCACCACGCCGCTCTCCCCGGGTCTTCGTGGGTCGGACTCCCTTGGAGGGGGAAAGGTGCCCGCGGGTGAGGCAGAAGGTCGCGGAAGCCGGACCTGGGGGGGGGGTCGGAAGGAGCGGAGGGGGAGCCATGGGGGAAATGGGGGGGGGAGGGAGGGAGATCCTTCAGGATCCCAGAGGCGACCCCGCCCCTCCAGGCCCTTCTGCGCTGGGAAGAGTTGGCATCCCTTCGAGGGAGGGTCCTCCGCCCCCTCCGGCCTTTTGGGGGCATTGACTGGGGCCTCCTAGGTCTGTGCCCCCCCCCACTCCCAAGGGGGGGGGCTGGCGTTCTAAGGGGCCAGGATTAAACCGCCTTTCCCAAGGAGGCGCATCTGCGGAATGGGAAGTGGCTCTTTTCCTAAAAGGACACTGAGAAACTGGAGCCATGGGTCCAAAGGAGGGCCACCAAAATGGTGAAGGGTCTGGAAACCATGGAGTCCTCTGAGGAAAGACTCCGGGAGATGCTGGGGATGTTTAGCCTGAGAAGAGAAGGTCAAGAGCTGATAGGAGAGCCCTGTTTAAATATTTGAAGGATGTCCTATTGGAAGAGAAGCAGCTTGTTTTCTGCTGCTCCAGGGAATAAGACCCAACGGAGCCATGGATGCAAGGTCCAGGAAAAGGGATTCCCCTCAACATTAGGAGGAACTTCCTGAGAGTCAGGGCTATTCGTCTCCGGAGATTTTGGTGGCGTCTCCTTCCTTGGAGGCTGTCTTTAAGCAGAGGCTGGATGGCCATCTCTCAATGGGGATGCTTTGATGGAGAGTTCCTGCATGGCAGAACAGGGTTGGACTGGATCAGGCCCTTGGGGTCTCTTCCAGCTCTACGATGCTATGATTCCTCTTCCCTTCCTCCTCAGAGGAACCAGAAGCACCTCCGCCAGGTCTTGCGGGCCTCCTCCTCCTCTCGGGGGCTGGCTGGGCCTGGGGTCGCTGGGAGCCCCTCTGGCTGGGGGTCCCGGCCCCGCGGTGCGGTCAGCACTCTCCGGAGGCGCCCCTCCTGCTGCCGGAAGTCCTGCTCCACGCTGGAGGGGGGCAGGGGGCGGTGGGTCAGCTGGCCAAGGGCCTCTTCCCTCCCTCGCAGGGCCCCCTGCCCCAAGGGGCCCCCTGCATCTCAGGGGGGTTGGCCTCCCGGGAACTCCCCCCACATACAGGGGGAAGCCCCCCAACCGGGCCCCACCGCTCCCAAAGGGTGCCCCCTCCCTCCCTGGGTTGTCTAGGGCAAGAGAAGCCTTGCCAGGCAAAGCCCAAGGCTGCCTTCTGGAGGGGTGAGCCTCTGGTCCTGGGTGGGACTGAGGAGCTGGCCCTCCTGGTGCGACTGGAGGCAAATGCCACCCCCGCCCACCAGGGGCAGAGGCCTGGCCATGGAGAGCAAACACCCCGAGGGTCAGGCAGCCCCCCAAAAGCCATCCAGAGTCACTGGGGGCTCTAGCCTGGCCCCGGGCACAACAGCCACAGAACCCTCCTGTGCCCCCCCCGGCCACTGCCCCCCCCCAAGAGCAAGCCCACCCCCTCCAGGGCCCCACCTGTAAATGACGCAAGCGCAGTCCCGGCACTTGGCCTGTCCTGCCCCCTCCGAGAGGAGCAGCACCTGCAAGAGAACAAACGCCAAGGGGAGTCAGTGGCCCGGCTGGACTCTCGGACACTCTACCCCCTGCACTCGCCACCCACTGGTACCCCATGGCATCGGGGCAATGGGCAGAAAGCAAGCACCAGTGACCTTTGGGGGGTGGACCTCCTGTTGAATTGACCCTCTGCGGAAGGAAAGCAGTGCCTTGGCAGGTCTCACCCCCCCCCCCCCCGCAGTGGTCATCCACAGCCCTCCAAGAGGCCCACAAGTGCAGCTGGCAAAGGGGGCTGCTGTCCCAGACCATCCCCTCCTCCCCTTGCCTTGAACACACTGGAATTGGACCCCCAAGCTAGGCAAACTGGACAGACAAGGTATACAGCCCAGTCTCTTTCCCAGGGCTGGCTAATGGGTTAGCTGGGTTCTTTGCCCCTAGTCAACCAGTCCTAGGATTCCCCCAATGAGACAGGAGGAGAACGGTGGGTCTGCCACTGAGGCACCCCAGGTTCCCTTCCTTGAAGGGGTGCAGGAGACAGACTGCCAAAGGGACCCCAAATGGCAGGGTCTGCCCCCCTCACCCCCAGACCCACCCAGCCAGGGCTGGAGGGAGCTAACCTCACACTCCCACCTGCCTTCCTTCCCACACGCCACTCCTCCTCCTCACCCATCCTGTTGGGCCTCCTTCCTGTCCAGGTCCTGGATGACCCCCAGGAGCAGCCGGATGGTCTGCTGGCTCGTCTCCAGCACCCCCTCGAGGGACTGCAGCTGGGACTGGACATCACCCACTGACCGGGCCGGGTCCTGAGATGCTGCTGGCGGGTGCTCTTCCTCTTCCGCTGGTCCTTTGCCCATGGGCACCAGCTGCAGCAGGCCCTGGACATGATGCACTGCCCTGGCTTGTGCAGGGGAGAGGCAGTCCCTGGCGAGGGGCTCATGGCATAGGGCCCTTGGCAGCCGGAGGCCCCTGTGCCCTGGGCAGGAGGACTGGCATGCCTCAGGAGGAAGGCAAGTGGCCTGCTGGGGCAGCTGAGCAGAGCCAAGGGACTCCTGGGATGATGATGGTGGTTTCCTTGACGTGGCAGAGGTTGAGGGGACTGAGTGGGGCAGTTGAGGGGCTGCCCCCCAGAGGCTGGTGTTCCCAAAAGAGGGAGGGGAGGGGAGGCAGTCACGCTGGAAGGCTCCCTGAGCAAAAGGGTAAGGGGGAGGGCTGCCCTGCTGGGGGGCACCAGGGGAGGTCCGCTTGGGAGCAGATTGATTGGTCTGCATAGTGGGGGGACCTGGCCAGGGGGCACTTGGGTTGCAGGGGGACCGGAGGGAGGGGGCACAGGGCCTGTGCTGGGAAGGAAGGCTGGTGAGGAGGCATGGCTCCTGGCCAAGGTACGGCGTGCAGGGGCACCGCAGAAGTGGCGGCCTTACTGGGCACCGAGTGGCATGGGTTTTGGGGCACAGCTGGGGAAGGGAGGAGGCAGGGGGCTGGTTGTGTGTGGAAAGGCTGGCGGTGGGGCCCCACAGGGGCAGAACCTGGCCAGAGCCCCCCTGATGCATGCAGCCACAGACACTCAGGCTGCGGAGGGGGGTGCCCCAGGAGGGTCTCTGGAGGCCAGGTGAGGTCTGGATGGCGGTGCTGGCACAGCCTTTGTGGGGCGGGGGCTGTGGGGTAAGCAGATGTGGTTCAGCCTGGGGCCAGCTCCGCCGGGCAGGGTTAGCCCCCCAAAGCTTGGGGGTTGCAGAGGCACATGCGGTGTTGTGGACAGGGGTCTCCTCACCATAATCCTCCAGGCCCTTGAAGCGCACCTGGTGAGGGTGGCTCTGGCGGCGCTGCAGACGTCCTTCCACATCCAACCCACCATGTCGCCGCAGCACTGACCGCACAGTCACAGCTTTCTCCTCGGGGGCTGCAGCCGGGGGGGCCAGGTTGGGGCCCACCTCCTCCTTGCTGACCATGGCACCTTGATCCCACCAGGTCAAGGGTCAAGGCCTGCCACAGTCCATGATCCTTTGTGTTTCCACTGTGAGGCTGGAGTGGGGCACGCCAAAGTCGGGGCACAAAGCATCTCTTGGCCAGCTGGCAGCAATAGCAAGCATTTCTACACCGCTTATCAGTGCACTTAAGCACTCCGTAAGCAGTTTACAAATTGTAAGCTAATTGCCCCTAACTGTAAGCTAATTACCCCCAACAATCTGGATACTCATTTTAGTGACCTACAGAAGGATGCAAGCCTGAGGCGAGCTTCAGCTCTTTTGCTAGTTTTGAACTCGCAACCTTATGGTTTGTGAGTGAGTGGCTGCAGTACAGGCATTTAAACACTGCGCCACCAGGGCAGCAATGACCATGAGGAGGCAGAGGGCATGAGGCAGGGAGGGGGGTCATTGTTGGAAAGGGCCTGGCCGGACTCACAGCCACTGCCACCCCTTCCTCCTCAGTGCCCACAGGGCTGGTCACCGCTAGCAGATGGAGGACTCTCTTTTGGCCGGTCAATAGAGGAGCCTGTCTTTCGCAGGGGGGCTTCAGTCACTTGTAGGGCTGGCCTGCAGGGTCTGGAGAAGAAGGCAATAAAGGGGTCCCTGCTAGTCCATGGCCGTCTCCATGCAGATGTTGGACCTGCAGAAGAGAAAAGCCATCTTGTAAAAATGTTTCTAGGCCTTCAATGAGGTTCATAAAGAGCCAGACAGAAAACCCCACAGAAGCCCTTAAAAAAAATCCCCAAAATAAAAACTTGAATAGAAAAAACTTATAGCTGGAGGCTCTTCCAATCTCCCCGAATTTTACTGTGGCTACTATTTTAGGCTTGGGGAGCCATCTTCACAGCAGGAAGTGAACTACAAGCCATTTTCGGATCTCCCCATTTAAAAGTGCCCCTCCCCACTTAAAGCAGCACAAGAGACTTAAAAACGTAGCCACACTCCTCCATCCCCCCCCCCCAGCCAGACTAGGGCAGACGTGGGGCATTTTGCTCAGAGTGTTGGTGTCCCATTCAAAGTGGGCCCCCCCCCCCAAACACATTCCAGGATCAGAAGCAGTCTGCCTGGCCTGTTCCTGTGCAAGGATATGGGGGGGGGGGGGGCATCCATAATACCTGGGCAGAAAGCACAAGAACAGAGGCAAAGCTTTCAGAAAGGGCAGTAGAGAGAAGAAACGGTGGTAGCAGCGTCAAACAAGAGCAGTCAGTCAAGCAGCCGGCTGGCAAGAAGCAAAGCTGGGCACCCACCATCCCTTCCAGCGTGCATGCTCCCATGAAGCCAGTGTCTGCGTAGGCACCGCCAGGAGGCAAAGTCACAGTCCTGGCAATCCAAGAAGGAAAGGATGGCTTCAGCACACGTCCCAATGGTCCAGTCCAAGGAACAGGTCACACCAGCAGGCGGGCAGGTGGTCAAGACCCATGGTACCCAGGGAGCAGATGTGTTTACATCAGGGACTGCTGGGCCCTCTCTGCCAGCCCCTTCTCTCTGGCCTGCCGCCCTGACTGAGCCCATCAGAGGCATCACTGCTTCCCCACAACAAAAAGGGTGAGTGGGACTCACCTGCCAAGTTTCCGTAGGGAGAGGGACCACTTTTTGGGCCGTCTGCCCCAGCAGGGAAGCAAGGCTCCTACCAGGCCATGGTTGTGCAGAGGAGGCAGACCAGGGCACGTCTCCAGCACCCTTCATTCCTGCACTGCTCAGGCTGACAAAACAAACAGGCAGATTACAAAACAGAAAGGGACAAGCTTTGATCTTTGGTGCTGCCTCCTCCCTCCTTCCCTCCGTGCAAAAGCAGCAACTGAAAACCAGCCCCTTCAGCATAAACAGGGGATGATTCGCAGGACCAGTCAAGCAGAAGCAAATGCTAAGAATAGCAGCCACCACCGCCATCGCTGCCTGGCCTTCCAGGAGGTGGCCTGGAGAGACCCTCAGTGGGGCTGGGGAGGCTCTCCCCTGGTGGACACAGCAGCCCATGCCAGCCTCCAAAAGGGGTGATGGCAGAACCCAGGAGGTAGGGAAGAAGACCCCAAAGGGGCTCCTGGCACAAGGGGGGTGGGGAGCTCAGGCACTCCCTGGGACACATGTTTCCTGCCCTGGATCCAGCCCCTGTGGACCCGGCTACAGCACGGCAGCTGTGGGCCAGCTAGATAAAGAGTGGCAAATACAGGGGGCAAAAGGGCAACACTCTCATGCAAAAAGACCAGAACAGAAAAGCAAGGCCAATGGGGACACTCTGTCCTATCTCCCCTCCCAGCTAGGCCTGCAGGGCTGCCCCAGATGCCCATCCTTGCACCTGCAAAGGACAAGCGCACCAGCGTCAGCTGTGAGCCGACAAGGTTTGGCAGCTCCAGACAGAAGCCTCAGCAGGGAAGCAGGGCCTCCTCAGAGCACACTGGGGCTCAAGCAAGGGCCACAAAGTGGGGCCATTCTGAGGGGATCAGTACCTGCCCTTCCTGGGGGCAGTTTCCTTCTCTGGGGTGACCAAAGGAGAAGACCTCCAGACAGGCCCTCCACTTGCCCCTGGCTACAAAGGGCGGCTAAGGCAAGGGAGCAGGGGGAGGGGGACACGTGCATACACAGACCCACAACACCCAAAGGCGCCAGCCCTTCCTTCCCCTTGGAATGAGGTGGGTGCATTTGGGGTGTGCGGCGGCAGACCAGGGCAGCAGGAGGAGAGGCCTCAGCTTTGGCTTCACCCAGAACCAGGATCTGCATTGGCACTTTGGGGGCATCCTTGTGGGTGGCACCAGAAATAGGGACCGCTCACCCACATTCTTCTGGATCCAAGAAGGGAGAGGCCTTCAAGGCCCCCCTCCCCCCCCAGCACAATTTGGCTTATGGAGGAGGCATGCCTAGGTCCCTACCCCATCTGCTGCCTCCCCAAGCCAGTGACAGAGTGGCATGGGTTGCATCTGGCAAGCGAGGGAGCCTGCTCTGAGTTCCAAATACGGGGGCAGGAGATGACGGGAGGGTGCTGCTGGTGGTATTATGTGGGAGGGGGGTTCCCATGGGGTGGGGCACTGGTCCTGCATTGGCTAGGCCCCAGTTTAGACTGGTCCAGCTCCATGGCTCTCTGGTCATCTTCATGCACTAAAGCTGCCTGGAAGAGGAGGAGGAAGAGGAGGAGGAGAAAAGCCCCCAAGCCCTCACTGCTGTCTGTGCCCACAAGGGCAAATGCCAAGGAAGAGTGTCTAGATTAAGGGTGCCTGTCTCTGAACCCTCATCTTAAAAGAAAAACAGACCCTACCCAATATCTCAATAGAGAGAATTAGGGGGTGGGGGGAGAGAGTCAGAGCAAGCACACAAGGAAGGGCTGTCCCTCAGGTTCTCTGCATGAAAGTGGGGAGATGAGGCAGGTGGGAGGGGTAGGAAGAAAGAAGCACAGGGAAGGGCTGGCTGAGGCCAGGCCCCCATTTTCAGGTGGGGGCCTCTGCCACATTGGGCAGCCCCCTCTGCACCCTAAGCACCATGCCCAAGGACTCTCCTGCCTGGTCCCTCCTACCTCTTGGAGCCTCTTAGTTTAGGGGCCCCTCTGTCAGTCCCTGAGGTCCCAACAGGGGGGCCCTGAAAGAGGCCCCCTCCTGTGCCAAGAGCACAGGCAGGCAAACAGACAGAGGGTCCCTACTCCACCTGTAGCCAGCCAGTCACATACTGCATGGGGCAAAGTGGGGCAGAGGCAGAGTCCCCACTCCACAGTTCATCAGTCAACCCCTCCCTGAACTGCTATGACACCTTTGGCTCTCTGAGGCCAGGAAGGCAGCCCTGAGCAATCCTGGCTATGAAGGCGCAAGGCCAGCGGAGGACAAGGGGCTGCTTCCCCCCCCCCCCCCCCCCTGATCTTGCTTCTGCAATCGTTAGACTTCCATGGCACCTGCCACGTGTGCCACCCGCACAGGCCACCCTCTCCGCCGCAGGGCAGTTCTCATCCTTGGAGCCATGCCCAGCCCAGAGTGGCATGTATTTTAATTTGGACAGAGCGGAGGGAGGCTGGTGTGCACTTGTGAGAAATGCACACACAGGGACCCTCTAGGAGAATTCCCCATCAGGCCCATCCCACTCTGGGGCAGAGGGGCCTGTATTTGGCTGGCACCCAGGTGGGGGCTCCATTCTGTGTTGCGTGGCATTCAGAGGCAACGCTGCTGCTGCCGCCGGTCACAGGAGGCCGGTCACTGGCACAGAGGGCAATCCTGGTGTCCAATGGCCAGGAGGGAAAGCGGGCCCTGCGGACATGAGTGGGAAGCAATCTCTGGGGTGGACTGTCGACCCCTCACTTCCCCCCCCCCCGCCATTCTCCAGGTCACTCTTCAGCCCTGGGTGACCTGCCTTGATGGATCTGCTGGGAGGAAAAGCAACAGGCCTGTGGCAATGGGAAGATGGCCCCGAGGCATCCAGGGCCTGGTGGCCACCAGACTGGCTGCCTGTTCCCTCAGCACCAGGAGGGCCAGCCAAAGCCTTCCCTGATGCCCAATGCTTGGCACCAGAAGAGTCTCTTCCTGGGCCTCAGTGCAAAGGAGAATGGAGCCAGGAATCGCAGGCGGTCAGTCGGTCGGTTGCAGCACCCTTTTATTTATTATTATTATCATCTGTATTCCGCTTTTTCACAAAGGAATCAACAGTTTCAATAAAACATGAAACAATTACAAATTGCCATTTAAACCCCCCCCCACCTTCCCATCATGAAAACAGGGATCCACCCATCAAATTCCTGGAAGCGCTTGACTCCTGTCCTGCTCCTTGCTGCTGCCTTGGAGGCAGTGCTGACGGGGAGAGGGAGGGGAGCCTGTGGCAGGGTTTCCTTGGCCAGACTTGTTCAGAGGGGTTTCCAGGGCCGAGTGGGGATTCGAACCCTGCTCCCCAGGGTCACAGTCCAAGGCAGCAGCACCTTCTGCTCTGAACAGCTCTTACACCAGGAAGGTTGAGGCGGGATCTCTTTTCCTGTGGTCCTAGTCTCTGGAGCAGCAGAAAACAAGCTTGCTTCGACCTGGAGGCACAGAGACGCCTGCCCTCCGCCGCTCTGCTCAGGCCCTCCAGGGGCCTCTTGCCCTTCCGCCCCCTCCGCGTCTTTCCCGGGGCCGTTCTTCCGCAGCCTCAGTTTCAGCCCTTGGCTTCCAGGGCGAGAGAGCCCTTGGCCGATCCAAGACCCCATTCCATATGGCCCTGGTAGCCCCACGTCGCCAGCGAAGGGATTTCCATTTCCAAAGGGCATGATGGCTTCAGCCTTCCACCGTGTTGCTTCTCACTCTCCTCCTTCCGTTCTGGCGCCAGCACCGGACACAGGGCCCTTCCGGGGGGCATTCGCACTTCCTGCCCAGGCCCCGCGGGGCCCTGCATTTCGTTTGCCAGCTCTTGCCCGGCTTCCTACTCTCTTCTGGGCGTTAGCTGCTGCTGCTGCTGCTGCTCCTCGTTTGGCCTCCTCTGCCAACCGGAGAAGCACGCCTAGTCCTATCCCTTCCCCAAGGCGCCCTGGGCCCAGGCAGAGCCCCACCGGGCGCCCACCGGTCCCTTCTCTCCAGGAGGAAGGAGGGCAGGAGAGGAGCCATTGCCCTCAGCCCCTGACAGGCCCACTACTAACGGCCTCTCGCTTTGGGAAAGCAAAGCGGCCCTGACTGGAGGGGAAATGGCGGCGCAGGAGGCCCGGAAGGGAGCAGGAAGGGCCGCTCTAGGACTCGGACGGAAGGCCGAGGGGCGGAGCCTGGAGGGGGCGGGGCGCCAGCGCGCTGTGATTTGCCCCGCCCACGGCCAGGTAGGCGTCACGTGGCACGGAGGGGCGCCAGACCGGAAGCGAAGGCGCCATTGGCCACGCGAGGAAGGGGCCGTGTCACGTGGCACGCGCGCTCTCTCCCGCCGCTCAGGTGGGCGGGGCGGGGCCAGGCAGGTGTGGGCGGGGCCTGTGAGGCGGAAGGAAGGAAGGAAGGAAGGAAGGAAGGAAGGAAGGAAGGGCCTCAGCGGAGGGCCCCCTGTCTCCCCTGAGCCCCACCGGGGCCCCTGCCCCCGACCCCCCCATGGAGGGCAGCCCCCTCCCCCTCCTTCCGCCTCTGGGGCCGGAGCTCCCCCTGGAAGACGAGGAAGAGGAAGAGGCGCCCGGGGCCCCCTTCCGCCCCCAGGCGGGAGACCTGGAGGCCAACCCCTTCGACGGGCTGCCCTTCTCCTCGCGCTACTACCAGCTGCTCCGCCGCCGCCGCGCCCTCCGCGCCTCCGGGGCCAAGCTGGCCTTCATGGCGCTCCTGGAGCAGGGCGCGGGGGTCCTCCTCGTCTCCGGGGAGACCGGAACCGGAAAGAGCACACAGGTCAGCCCTGGGGCTCCCGGGCCCTCGGCCTTCCCTCCTGCGGCCCCTCGCAGCCCCGGTCCGGCCCTGGGCCCCTGGCTGCGGGGGAGGCGGACTTTGGCCGGGCGTGGATCCCTGGCCGAGGAAGGAGGACTCTCTGCCCTTTCCTTGTAGGAGCCAGGCCAAGCCCCCGCCTGCCCTTCCCTGGGGCTGGCGCGGAGCATTAGCAGCAAGGCTCTTGGCCGCCGAGGGGGACACAGGGCCAGACAAAGGGGTCCTCCGTGGGGCCTCTGGCTTTGGGGGATTGGCCAAGGCCCAGGGCCTCCCTCCCTCCCTCCCTCCAGCGGAGCAGGAAAGGGAGCAGGAGCCCATTGGCGCCGCTGGGAACAGCCCAAAGGACTCTTGAGTCTGGGGTTAGCATGGCCGCTCTTGCCTCCCCTGGAAAGGGGAGACCCTCCGCTGCCAAACAAGCCCCAGGAGAGACGGCTCCTGCTGCCAGGGCTTGCCCTCCCTCCGTTTCCATTCCCTCCACCATGGCATGCAGCCCTGGGGCACGGGAGGGAGGCAGCCCTTGTGCCCCTTTCCTGTGGCGAAGCTTCCCATGCCTTCTTGTGCTTCTCTTGCCCAGCCTCAACACCCACCTGCTTTCCCCACCAGTTCCTGGGGGATGTGCTGGTGGCCGCTGCCCTTTGAACTCATGGCAGATGTTGCTCAGCATCCATGTTCGGGGCAGGCCTTGAACCCAGGTCTTTCCTTAAAGGCTTCCTTGTGCCCCTTCTTTCTCCTGGGGAGTCTTTCAGCCCACTCTCTGCATGGGTCAAAGCGGAAGAGGACGCTGCATCTTGTAGGGATGTAATGGCACAGCAGCCACAGCAAATAGGTGGGAAGGGTGTAACGAGGGCCCTTGCCCACCCCCGCCTGCCCTTTGCCTCCCCTGGCAGGTGCCCCAGTGGTGCGCGGAGTATGCCCTCTCCCTGCGGTTCGCCCACGGCCAGGTGGTCTCCACGCAGCCTCACAGCCTGGCGGCCCTCAGCCTGACCCTGCGTGTGGCCGACGAGATGGACCTCAATGTGGGGCACGAGGTGGGCTACTGTGTCCCCTACGACGACTGCTGCACCTCGGAGACTCTCCTCAGGTGGGGCCCCCTTCTTGGGATCAGTGGGAAGGTTGAGGTTGTTGTGTCTGCAATTTCTACATGCTCTTTTGTGGGGGGGGGTGCAAGCATGGAGGGCATGGGGATCTCCTCTGTTCTCCCCCAGCTGCCTTTCTCTTTCTGCAATCTCTGATCAAGATGCTGGGGAAACTCAGGCCGCTCGCCAGCAGTCTCCCTCTTCTTTCCTGGGGGCTGCAGGAGCACAGTTGCCTCCTTCATGGAGCCAGGACTGGTGGGGCTGCCTCCTAGCTGGTGCCACTGCGAGCCCCTCCTGTAGTTGTGGGTGGCAATGAAGGGGAGGGGTCCTGCCTTGAGGCTTCCACTTCTTGCTCCGGTTGAGGGAGGAAGGAGGGAAGCAGAGGCCCTGGCAAGATCCTTCCTTCCTCCCACCCACCCACCTGTTGCCTTCTGTGGGTTGCAGGTTCTGCTCAGATGAGGTGCTGCTGCGGGAGATGACCTCAGACCCACTGGTGCGCCAGTATGGCGTGGTGATCCTGGATGAGACCCAGGCCCGCACAGTACCCACTGACCTCCTGCTGGGGCTGCTAAAGGATGTCCAGCGCCAGCGGCCAGAGCTGCGCCTGGTAGTGGTGACGGAGCCTCACATGGAGCAGCCCCTGCGACACTTCTGTCCAGAGGCCCCTCTTCTGAGGGTCCCGGGGCTCAACCCAGCCCCACTCCTGACCTGCCGGGAAACCTTGCCAGGGGAGCGTGTTGCTGCCGCCTCCTGGGCTGCCCTGGAGCCTCACCGGCAAAAGGAGCCCGGCGACGTGATGGTCTTCTTGGCCAGTGAGCAGGTGGGCCTGGCCACAGGGGTCTGGGTGGCAAGGGGCCTCTCCACATCTGCCTGCCTTGCAGAGCAGGAAATGACAAGCGTGGCTGGGGTGTGCAGGCGACTCTGCGGTGGGCCTTGGGAGGCAGAAGAGGTAGGTGGGGGAGGCAGGGTTAGGCCAGGAGAAAGGCTGAGGCCTGGGAGCCTCATCTGCCCAAAGGCCCCTGAGAGCCAGCCCCAGGGCCTTGCCATAGCCTCTGGCCTGGTGGGCTCCAGGCTGCAGTCACCTTCAGAAAGTGCTGGAAGGCTTTAGCTGGGCTGAAGTGGCTGCCATCAGATCACTTGCCATCACTGCTTGCCGGCAGAGCAGCAACTCTGGGTTGTGAGAATGGCAACACTGGCTCTTGGATTGTTTCTGAGCACAATTCTGGCTGCAGGTGAAAGCCTGCCTGAGCCTTAAAATCCTTGGCAGCAGACTGGCTCTCAGTCGCTGCCACGGTTTCTGGAGACCCCTGAGGCAGGGCCTATGGATGCCCCTCGGCTGCACTTCTGGCTGCCACAGCAGGAAGGCTGGGCTGCTTCCACTGTCTTTCTGCTATCAAGCAGTGACCCTTTCTGCTTCAATTGGCTTTTGACCACTAATTGGTTGGTACTGAGGAGGCCTTCGAAGAGCAGGGTCTGTACTTTTTGGTTAGCTTTTCAGATTGTTGGTGGAGTTCATGCTTTGTTTTCAGAGAATGGGTTACCTTTCCCCCCCAAATGCTTCTCCAGTGTTATGATGGCATATGACTTTAGTTTTATTTATTTCCATGCTCCCGTTCTCCCAAATTAGACTGACTGCAGTTCACAAAAAGACACTTAAAAAGAACAACAGTGCAGTTCTAAAACACAACCAAAACACAACATTAATGTAACAAGTATCAATCTAAAGCTATTAAAAATGTACCTTTGTAAGCATCCCAATGACAAGCCTCCCTGGCACAATTGTCTATTAACTGCCTGCTTGAAAAGAAAGGTTTTGGCCTCCAGCGTTTTCCCTGGAAGCCCAGGGAGGAGCCAGCGCAGCCTGGAAGGGAGTTCCAGAGGTTGGGAGCATCCACCACGAAGGCTCTTTCTTCTGTCCTCACCAAACAAGCCTGTGATGGTGGTGAGGCCAAAAGAAAGCCTTCCCCTCAAGATCCTATGGCTCTGGCAGGTTCATAAGGGGAGATTCAGTTTTCCGAACAGACGGGACCTAAGCCATGTTTTTAGCTGAATCTTGTTTTAATCCACCATGGGAGGGGGCGTTTGGACAGGGGGGGCCTTGTGGTCTCTTCCATTGCTGTGATCCTGTGGGGCTGCAGAGATAGGAGAGAGGAGGGCTGTGAGTGCAATCTGTGAGCAAGATCTTTCCTCCCCAGGAAGTCAGCGAGTGTTGCGAGGCCATTCGCCTGGAGGCCGCCACCTTGGATCCCGGCTTGGGCCCTCTGCTGGTGCTGCCCCTCCACCTGGGCGTGGGGCGGGAGGTCCAGCGGGTGTACGAGACCAGCCCAGAGCCACCGGATGGGGACCGGCCACGCCGGATCATCGTCTCCCACTGGATGGCGGATGCAGCCTTCTCCGTGGGAAGCGTCAGGCATGTGGTTGACACCGGTCTGGAGCTGCGCAGCGTGAGTGCCCTGTGTCCACAGAGGATCAAGGGGACCTAAGCTTGGGGGGCTGGGGTTCAACACATGTGTGTTTTGGGTCATTGCCAGGCTGCTGCCCATGCCAGCAGTCAGCAGCATGGAATTCCCCCAAATGTTTTGAATGACCACTTCTGTGGGATCTGGCCACTGGCCTGGGATGGTGGGAAACATCCTGGCTTCCTGGAGTCACCCAGACTGCCACTCCTACAACTTCTACAGAGCTGCAGCTGGATAGTGGTCACTTTATTATTCTTGTTATTATGATTTATGTATATAGCACTCTAGATTTACACAGCGCTGTACATACAAATGATAAAATAGACAAAGTAAAAACCTTGCCTTGTCTTGCCTCCTGGGTGGGTGGGGGGCAACCCTTCTGCTCTGATTCACTCCCCCCTTCACTGCCCTGGAGTCACAGCCCACCTGCCCTGCCCTGTAACAAGAGTTTGCCTATGCTGACAGCAAGCCATTGATTTAGGCTTGTTGGCAGGTTGCCCCACCCTCTGGGGGGAGGGGGGGAGAAGGCGAAATAGCCCTCAGTCCCCACATTACATCCACAAAGTGCTTCAGCTCCTCCCTCAAGTGAACCCACAAACCATAAAGCAGGCTCTCAAGGGCCCTTGGGGAAGATGAGGTTCCCAGGCCCCAGCCTTTCTCCTGCTTTATAATTTTACTATGTACATCGCTTTGATCACTACGGAAAAGCGGTAAAGAAATAAATGTTTATTATTATTATTAGCCTTTCCAACTTGGACAGCCCCCAACTGGATGCCCCTGCAAGCTTCTCAGACTCCTCCAACCTCCCAAAAAATCCCCCCCCCCCGGTGCTTGCTCTTCTGCACTATCCTCTGCCAACTGTCCTCAACAATAAAGAGCCATGGAAGAGCGGTGGTCTTTGCCTGGGCCTTCCTGGGAGCAGCACCCTCTCTCCCCCCCCCCCCAAATATGGCAACAAATCCTTCCCCTCCCTTCATCTGCATCTTCTTGGCCACTGCATCCATTGGCCTCTCTCACATTGTGCTTCTCACCCTGCAAACAGGTTTACAACCCACGGATCCGGGCTGAGTCACAGGTCCTGCGCCCCATAAGCAAGAAGCAAGCTGAGTCACGGCGGCTGAGGGCAGCTGGGAGTCCCCCAGGTGAGTCCTGTGGGGCTGGGGGCCCTTGCAGAGGCCTGGGAGTGGGGGGCAGCCTGGGAGTGGGGGGCAGCTTAACTGTCCTCCAGCCCTATCAGGCTTGCTGTGAACTCTTCTGTTCTGTGCCCCACAGGGTCCTGCCTGCGCCTTTACTCTGAGTCTTTCTATGAACACCAAATGCCAGATGCCCCTCCAGCCTGCATCACTGAGGCAAACCTCAGCCGCCTAGTGCTGCTCCTGAAGCGGCTGGACATTGCCGACATGGGGCAGTGTGACTTCCTTGACAGGCCAGGTATGCGGCTTTGGGAGTGAGGAGAGGGGCAGAAGGGCCCCCACAGGTAAGGATGGAGGGCTGACCAGCGCCCTCTTGGTAAGCCTGACCATCCCACTCTCCCGGCCCAGGCCCTGAGTCTCTCATGCAGGCGCTGGAAGACTTGGACTACCTGGCCGCCCTGGATGATGATGGGAACCTCTCTGAGGTGGGCATCATCATGTCGGAGTTCCCCCTTGATCCCCAACTCGCCAAGGCCCTCCTGGCCTCCTGTGAGTTTGACTGCGTCGATGAGATGCTCACGCTGGCTGCCATGCTGACAGGTATGGGCCACCTGGCTCTTGGGCTCCCTGTAGGCTAGCTGGCCGGGCTGTGTGCCTCTGTTGAGCCCCCCACCAGCTAGTCTCCCATGGCCATGTGGGGCAGAGGGGGGTCGCGTCCCCCCCCTCTCTGATCACATTTGTGGCCCCACGACACCTGCTAGGAAAGTGGAGCAAGTGTAGTCCCTTACCCTTTTCCCTCAGACTGAGGGTGTTTCCCCACTGGTCATCTGATCTGAATCTGACTCTGGCCAATGTCTAGACAAACAGAGTTAGCATCACCAGGGCATTTGGGCACTCCTCAATCTTGGAATTTCAAGACAATTAATACGGGAGGATGATCAGGCATCTTTGCAATTGCTTAAGCATGGCATAGTGTTTTGAGTGTTGGACTACAACTCTGAAGTCCAGGGTTCGATTCCCAGCTCAGCCATGAAACCCACTGGGTGACCTTGGGCAAGAAGGCAATGGCAAAGCCTCTCTGAACAAATCCTGCCAAGAAACTCCCTTGATAGATTCACCTTAGGGCTGGCATAAGTTGGAAATGTCTTGGAGGCACGCAATATCAACAATCAGTGTGAGCAAAGTAGTACACACACATGCAAACATACACACTCCGCCTTTGGGTAGGTATATAGACTTCATAATTTTCCGGGCGGCTTGGGAGCATGACATGCACATGTTGCACACCCCCTTGATGCCCTGAAGGTGCCCAGAGCAGCCACACATCAGCAGGCTTCCAGGTGTCTTGGGGGCATGGCGGTTACATGCCACAAGCCCCCAACACACAGGGAAGCTGCCGTGGAAGAGCTGCTAAAGGCAGCCTTTCACAGCCAAGAAAGCAGTTGTTGAAACCCACTCCTTTTTTCCTTTTTGCCAATGTGCAGAAATCATCCAGCCTGACCCCAGTGCCATGTCTCAATACTATGAAATTCTGGGATTTGTAATTTGTTGTGGCGCCAGAGCACTCTGAAAGAGAAGGTTAAATGTCTCACAGAATTCCAAAGCATAAAGCCATGACAGTTAAAGTGGTATCAAACTGAATTATGATGCAGCCTTGGTCTACTCCCTCACATGTGTGTAGCGTCATTAATTAGACATCTTACACAGCACTGTACCATAACCATTTCTTGAGGATGTATCTTCTACACAAGCATTAGTGGGGGAAACCCACTCTTCCACAGACATCTCAGAACCAAGGCACGTGTTATACTTTGGTAGAGCGTCCAATGGACTCTACTATTTGGGGAGGGGGCTCTCTCCTTCCCTCCCCCTTTCTTGCATGCATTTCAAGGGTATTTCCCAGCCAGGGTAGCTTCTTAAAGGCCATCAGAGACAGTTTGGTGGGGTCTCCTTGGTGCTGGGGTAGTTTTCCAGCCTCTCTTTGAACAGGCACCTCCTTACTTCAGAAACCAAGGCAAGAGTAAAAAGAGGGCATTGCCTGCTGTTCAAAAGGAAATAAGAAAAATACCACATTGTTTTTAATGTGTTCCCTCCAAGCTCTGCCCTGGGTTGATTTGGAAATTCAGACATGTCAGTGCTCCTGCAGGGCTGCTAGGAAGGCCATCCTCTCGCACCCCTGTCCAGTCTCCTTGGGGTGGGCTCCCGGAGAGGTGGGTGGGTCACAGCCCTCCTGCACAGTATCACCCCGGGTATCTGTGGGTGAGTGGGGGGTTCTTTGTGTGCTCCCACCTGAACCCCCACCCTTTCTTCTCCACACACAGCCTGGCCCTGCTTCCAGACTCCCCCGACCCGCTGGGAGGAAGCGGTAGCCGCCCGGCAAAGAGGACTGCTGCACCCGGCAGGAGACCACTTCACCCTCATCAATATCTTCAATGCATTCCACCAGCGTAAGTGATGGGGCTGGGGGAGTGGTGGGCTGGCAGGGGTCGCAGAGAAAGCCTTGCCCACCCTCCTGCATGCCCAGCCCTTGCTTCCCTTCCTCAGAGAGCGACCCAGAGAGCTGGTGCCGGAAACACGGGGTGAGCGAGGGGGCGCTACGGCTGGCGGGGGCCGTGCGGGCAGAGCTCCTGGAGGTGATGCAGCGGATTGAGCTCCCGGTCTCCCCGCCCGCCTTCGGCACAGACACCAACGTCCTCCACCTGAAGCAAGCCCTCCTCTCAGGCTTCTTCCTCAAGGTGAGCCCACTAGCTGTTGGGCATCGCGTTGGGCAGTGGCAAGCAGTGGGCAGGAAGGGTCCAGCCAGCCACACTGGAAGCAGGGGCTGCGGAGGGCCTCCTTGCGCTGGACACTGGGCCGGCCACAAAAGCCAGCTGCAGGCAAGAGGAGGGCTGGGGAGGCTGAGCACGGAGGGGCCTTGCCAGGCAGGGAACATGTGAAGCTGCCCCTACATGGCCACTTCCTTTCTCCTAGCACAGCTTCTGTCAGCGGAGTCTCCCCAAACCTTCCTGGCACTGGGAGGGCAGGTGCACTAATTCATCCCCCCCCCCAACTTGACTATGACTTGCCCAGGTTGATCTCCTGTCACACACACACCATTTTACCCCTGGAGGGATGGCAAGGGGGGTTCTCCATGCCCCCTTTGAGGAGAGTGACTCACAGTGCCCTGAGCTACAATTGTGTCTGGGAGCCCCAAGGCCAGATGTTACCCCACCCTATGACCCAAGTGAGGTCCTGGGGGGCTCTGAGCCTTGCCAGCCCCTCCTGTGGGGAAGGCACAGGTGCTCCTGCAGCCCAGCTCTTCTCCCTCTTCCCCTTGGAAGGCTTCAGTGAAGCAAAACTGCTTTCCTACCTTTCTCTGTGGCTGTCCAGTTGTGGGTGGGGGAGAGGGGTCTTTGCCCACCTGCTGCTGGAGTGAGCCTTTGCCAACCAGGTCCCCTCCCAAATACCCCTGGGCTTCTCTCTCGGGGCGAGGATGCTGACCCTGTGGCTCATCCTCATGTTCTCCCTGCTTTCCCCCCCCCCCCCCCCAGGTGGCCCGAGACATTGATGGCTCTGGAAACTATCTGCTCCTGACCCACAAACACGTGGCTCAGCTGCCCCCCAGCTGCTGCTACCAACTGCGCCGGCCGCCCCCACGGCCGCCCCCCTGGCTGCTGTACCACGAGTTCACCATCTCACAGGATAACTGCCTGAGTGTTGTCTCTGAAATCCAGCCAGAGATGTGAGCATCAGTCGGGTGGGATGGCGGGAGGTGAGGATGTGGTGGGGGGCTTCAAGCGTCTGTCCCCACCCTCCGTGAGGGCTAGAGCCTAGTTTTCTTTTGAGATCAGTGGAGGCATGCTTTGCATTTGCCTTGGCTCCCATTTGAGGAAGGGGGGGGGAGAACTGTGTTCTCTTCTGCCCCCACCTACCTAAATGCCCACCCTCCAAATGTTTTCTCCTGCAGGCTGGCCCAACTGGCCCCGCAGTACTACCTGAGCAACCTGCCGCCCAGCGAGAGCCGGGACCTGCTCCTGGAGCTGCGTGAGAAGCTTTCAGGTGAGGAGGCGGCAGCAGGAGCGGACCCCCCACGAGACGAGGGGCCTGAGACCCTCAGGTGCCCCCTCTCCGAGGACAGGGAAGATGTCTGCGTGGTGCAGTGAGCCGGGAGCGAGGCCAGGCCCAGATCCGCCCAGAGCTGCCTTGTCATTGTTGGTGGGGAGAGGAGGAGTGTGGCCTCAGCCCTCCGTTGGCATCACCTAGAGCGGCCCTGGCGTACTGGACACAGGAGGGGCCATCTGGGGTCTGCCAGGGGCTCAGGGGGCTGTGGTTTGGGTGCATTCTGGAAAGAGGAATGGGAGCTGAAACCAGGTGGCATGGCACCCTTGTGGGTGGTTCTGGGACCACAGGGTCCTTTCAACGTGGTCTGAGCACATGGGTGGCTGAGCATGCGCAGGACTTCCATCACCCTGGGGGTGAGTGTGGCCTCCCTCAGCCGGAGGAGGGGAGGGGATCCTGGTGGTGTCGGTGAAATCCCCTCTGCTGCCATCCTTCTTTGAGAGGCACCTTGCAGGTGGGGCACTGTGGGGGGCTACTGTGCTGTAGCACAGTGAGGGCGGCTTCCAAGCCCCCCTTTGGAGGGCCTTTGGGGACGGACATGATCTACTGGTCATCTGTGGCCTGCCTGACGTACAGCAGGAGGCCCGCTTGGGCTGGGGTGGGCCAAGAAAGGGCAGGGCATCCAGCAGTCTGGGCCACTCTTACTGTTTGGGAGGCCAGGTTCCCCCATTTCTTCCTCTTCCTCTCTCTTGACTTCCGCTCCAAGGCCTTGGTTGTCTGTGTGTCCCAGGGGCCTTTGTGGGGCAGGATGCCTAGTGGAGACGGGTGGGAAACAGCCCTTGGCTGTGAGCTGGGTCAGGGGGCTTTTCCGCCAGGGAGCCGGCTGGGCATGGGGGGCTGGGGGCGGCTCGCTCACTTGCAGAAATCTCCTGGGGTGACCTCAGCCCGACTGGACTGACCTCAGCTGGACAGTTCCCAAGGACTCTGTGGGTCATCTTACTTCTTTCTGTCTGAGCAGGTGCTTCACTAAGCAGATCAATTAAACATTTTAAAAACCTAAGACGTACCTGACTGGTTGGAAAGGGATGTGTGGTAGAACTGGGGGAGGCAAGAAAGGGCAGGGGTGTGCAGGTGAAGGGGCCCCCAAAGGCACGCTGGCCAGGAGAAGGAACGGCCAAAGAGGGATTCTAGCAGGGCAAAAGAACAAGGGAGATGGAGCTTCTGGTGGGGTCTGAAGACAGCCTTGATGCCACCTTTTGCCAGCAGCCCCCCTTTTCCAAGAGGAAGTGATTTCCATGGCCGCCTCCATCTCTGGGCTGGTGTTACCTGCTTGGACGCTTAGGACAGGAGGGCTCCCTAAATGAGGAAGGAGGTTCAGCAGGGTCTGGCATTCCCTTGTTCAAGGCCTCATGGTCTCCTCCAGCGCCATCGTTCCAGGTCTTTCTCTGAACTGTGGCCATTGTGGTGGCTGGGAGTCATGGCAAGGGTGAGCCATTGGCCCCTGCTGCCACACTCACACGCCATGATGGCAAGTGCCAAGGGTTGGTCTGGGAAATGGGGTCACCCTTTGCTGCCACTCTGCTTGCCCTACAAATGGCAAGGGCCTGTGTTTGACCCCTCAGGCTATGGCCCCACTTTTGGCCATTAAGTGCCCCTCCCCTCCTGTCCTGGGACCCCAGTCACTCTCCCACCTGTCACTGGAAGCCTGGCTGGCTGCCTGCGGGGGAATGCCCGCCCCACAGATCAGGGAGGGATCCCTGTGCCCTTCCTGAGGGGGCCGGAGAGTGTGGGGAGGCCTGGGTTCCCTTTGCGGTCTCCGGCTGAGTGGGGGGGGGTGTTGGGGAGGAGGGTGACTCAAAGGGAGGCTGCCCTTCTTGCTCAGCCCCAGCGTAGAGGAGGGAGGGAGGCCTGGGGCACTCTTCCCCATGATGCAGCCTTTTCCATGGGGCGGGGGGGGGGGGTGAGTCGTCATGGAGGCCAGTTGGAGGGAGGGAGAAGTGGCAGCCGGTGGCCCACAAGCAAAGAAGTGGGGCTGAGAGGCTTCTGGGTCTGTTGCCCGTGACCCACAGCCCTTGCTGCACCCTTGGCCCATCTAGGGAAGGGGCTAAGAGAACTGGAAACCTCTCCATTGAGCCTGAAGTAAAAGAGACAGAAAGGTTCCCCAGTGATAGATGGGAATTACGATTTATGAGTAACATTAGGACACAAAAACATTATTAAGGCTTCCTTATATTTGGGGGGGGGGGGGTCAGTGGTGTGTGTGTGTGAGAGAGACACCAGGAGTGACCACACTGGGCGACCAACCCAGAGAGCCCAGGGTCCATGTTGCCCGGCAGTCCTTGCCAGGAGTGTTCTGGTCAGCGCAGCGGCCGAAGGGAGCCTAGGCTGACCGCGCTGGTCACTTGGGAGCTGGGGGCTTTCTCCAGCCGAGGTGGGGCTGCCCCTCAGCTGCTTCGATGCTGGTGAGGGGGCTGCGGAGCAGTGTGGGGCTTGGCCTGGGATTTAAAGGGCCCCCTTGGCAGGCAGACTCGCCACCCAGTATTTTACCCTGGACTTTAAAGGGGTTTCCAGGTGCTCAGCCCCATCCCCGAAACAGGTTCCACCCACCTCCAATGGGACCTTTAAGGCTGAAGCAGGGGCCCAGCCAGCCTGGAGACGCCGTCTGTGGGGGGCAAGGGGTGATACGGAGGGCCCCACCCGAGCCGGGGGCTCTTGCTGTGTGGGTTGATGGCGGCAGGAGCCTCTTCTGGGACACTTCAATAAGAAGACCCCCCACTTTTCCGGGCACCAGCACAAGGGACCCCCAATCCTGCCCTCCAGAAAGGGGATGGAAGGGGGGGTCTTCCCTCTGGGATGGGGGGAGCAGGAGCTGGCCTAGCCGTGGATCGGCCTAAGCACCTCTCGGAGGAGCTTTCTGCTTGAATGACGCTTGCAGCGCGGGGAGGGGGTTGGGTCCAAGCAGGGACTCATTCCCAGGATGCACTTGGCCATAGCATCAGGGGAGGAAGCGCACCCCATTCCCCAATGGACGGTGGTCCGGGGCTGAGGCCCGAGAAGCAGCCAGAGTTACCCTCCGTATTCCTAGAATCCTTTCCGGTGCCAAGGGCCCGAGAGGTCTAGTTTTCTTTCCCCAGAATGAAAGATGCCCCAGCTGAGTGCAGGGTCTCCGGCCAGAGCATCCCCAGCAGCCCCTTTTTGGAGACCTCCGGAGAAGGAGACCCAGTTGGTTCCGTCACTGGATCTTTCTCTCAAGAGGCCCCTCCCAAGATCCCGCCAGGATCTCCCTCCTGTGACTTCATCCCATGAGACCCGACCAGACCCTCGGGGCAGCAGAGACCTGTCTGCGGAGACGCCGCTTCCCTCGGTTTCATCTCTGGACTACTGTGACGCACTCTCCGTGGGGCTGCCTTTGGAAACTGTTCCGAAACTACAGTGGGTCCAGAAACACGTGGCCAGGATGCTGACCAGGGCCAGTTATAGGGGGCATGTAACTTCCTTTCTGGACACAATGCAAAGTGCTGGTCATGACCTATAAAGCCCTATAGGGCTTCCGTCCAGGCTATTTGGGTGGCCCTATCTCCCCATAGGAACCTGCTAGAGCCCTAAGATCTTCCGGGGGAGGCACCACCCCAGGCTCAGTTGGTCAGGATCGGGGGACAGGAGGGCCTTCTCCGCGGCTGACCCAGGCTCTGGGACTCCCTTCCACAGGAGGCCTGCCTGGCCCCAGCCCTGCTCTGCTTTTGCTGGCCAGCATTTCACTGAAGCCGGCAGCTGAGAGTTCAGCAGGGTCTTATGCAGAGGTGGGCTTGACTTGTTTTGCCTTCTGAAGGGCTTTTGAATCGGTTTAGAGTGCTTGACCTGGGGGTTGTTAGTTGTGTTTACAGTGTGATTGTAAACGTTTTTAGTTTGTGAGGGGAATTCAAGTTTGCTGAGGCTTCAGCCCTTGGCAAGGAAAGAAAACGATCAAACGATCAAAGCCAAGGCTGTGAGGGTCTTGCTTTAGCAGAGCAGCAGAAAGGGCCTTTTGCCTTAAGATGCTTCTATATAAAGACTGAGGCTGACACAAAGAGCTTGTAGTTTAAAAACAAAACCTTACTAATGGCTCAAATCTACACATCCACGGAAGCTCCATCCTCACCTGTCTAGAGAATAGTTCAGGTAGAAGAAGGAGTTTGTATCTCAGCATCTTTCGGTTGGATGGGGATGGAGAGACCGAAGGGAAGCAGGAGAGATCCATTGTGGGAGAGGACTTCCTAAGGAAGTCACTTAGATCCCATGATCTGTTTACCGACTTACAAAGGTCTTTATTGCCCCTGGAGTTTAGCAGGACCAAATGGCATGCAAGTAGAGGCAGAGCACAGGAGAGAAGCATGCAGGAAGTCCTATCTCTCTGAGGAAGGGAGAGAGAGAGAAGGCAGTGGTTTCCCAACACTTTGCTGTTTCACGAAGAAAATAAAGAAGGCAACCATTTGAGGGGGGGTCCAGAGAACAGGGCGCCAGGTCCTGGTCAGAGCCTCCTCCTGAAGACCCCCTTCTGAAGCCCCAAAAGCAACCCCCCCCGCTGAGGCCAAAGGGAGGAAGGGGCGCCCAGGGGCCATGCAGCCCGACCCCGTCCGGCTTCTTTTGGAGGACGCCCAGAGAAGGAGGCCCGCCGCCTGCTGCCTCTCTGGCCCTTGGCTCCATTCCCCTGCGGCTCTCGCGGCCAAGAAGCTCCCTTTGAGGCTGGGCTGAAATCTCCGGACCCGGTCCCCCTTCCTCTGGGCGCCGCCAGAAGCCCCCCAACCTTGGGCCCTGCTGGGCAGCCGCAGAAGCCGGTCGTGGCCGGAGGGGGGGGTCCTGGCTTCCAGCTGGAGAGGGAGGGGGCATCCCCAGGAAGGAAGGGATCCCTCCACCGCCCGGGGCTTCCCCGATTTCCGGCGCGGAGAGAGGCGGGGGGGAGTGGGCGGGGGAGTCCCGGGGGGGGGGCAGGGATCCCCAGGGCCTCCAGATGCAGCCCTCCGGTGTCAAAGGGGGTTTCCTTCGCCGCCCCCTCGGCCTTTCCCAGCGGCCAGGAGGGCCCATAAAGGGCGCTCCCTCCTCTTCCCTCCGAAGCACACTCGCCCACAAGACACAACACCGGCGCCCAGAGCAAGAGAGAGAGAGGAGCCGGCAGGTAAACCGGGAGGGGGGGTTCCTATGTCCTCCCGTTGGACCCTGGGGGGGGGGCGGGGCGACCCTGGGGAGGGCGAGGGGGGGTCGGGAGGGGTCGGGGGCCTTTGGGGGGATCTCAGGCTCCCCTCCCTCCCCCTCCTGCCCCGGGGAGCGCCGAGGAAGGGCCAAATGGGGAGGGGACCCTTCTTCGCTGGCGGGGCTCCGGAGGGGCGAGAGAGAGAGAGAGAGAGAGAAGCCTTGCCTGCCCTCCTGCAGCCCCTCGCCTCGCCCCTTCTCCGGCCAAGAGGGCTCCTCGAAAGGGGTGGCAATGTGGGGCGAGGGGCGGCGGCGGCCAGGAGGCCCTCGAGGCCCCCGAGCCAAGTCCGCTCCTTCTGGCCAAAGGACACTGGCTCAGGGTTCAGTCATAGGCTGACTCCGGACTCACTCCCGGCCAGCCTTCGTCCGCAGCCCGGATCCTTTGCCTTGCTGGCCCCTGGAAGCCCACCGTCCTCTTGTTGGGGCTGAGGGGGGGGGGCAGGTACGTTGACTTGTTTCAAATGGCTTTAACCTCTTTTAACCCGTCAAGTTGTTTAACAGGTTGTCTGTCCAAATGAAAGTCCGCTTAAACTAATGTGACTGTTTATTATTATGGGTTATTTACTTCTTGTATCTAATATGCAGCCTTTCTCCCAAACCGGACCCAAGGCGTCCCCCAAAAGATACCGTTAAAGAAGACTAGCCCGCTGCTTCTAAATTGGGGCTGACCCCCTCCAGCCGCTCAGTCCAGCCCCGACGCCCCCGGCCTCCGCCGCCTGGCAGCCGGAGCCAGGAGCCCTCTTCTGGGCTGACCATGTGGCTGGCCACGCTCCTGGCCCTGGCCCTCTTCCCTGCTGGGGACGCCGCCTCCGCCGCCTGGGGCTCCTTCCCCGCCGAGCGTAAGTCCCGCCATGTCCGGCCCGGTGTCCGGCTTTGCTCAGCCCTGGGATCTCGGGATGGTCACACATTCTCAGCCTCAGAGGGAGGCAGTGGACTTCCTCCGGGGGAAGCAACCATGCCGTCGGAGGTGACCCACATAGATCCCCCACTCGCCCCCTCCCAACTGGGGCCCCAAATGTCAGAAGGGAAGTGATGCCCTTGCAAGGGAAGCGCGGGAGCCTTGTCCGAGGAGCAGAAACTCCCCCCGGGGAGGGGGAGAAGACAGCCCCCCCTCCCCACTGACCCGGGGCCCCAATCCCTGCTGCCGGCATGACTCCCGAGGAATCAGGCGGCGGGGAGCGCAGTGAAGGCGGGACCCCCAAGGGCAGCTACAGACCCCCCCCCCCCCCCCCCCCCCCCCCCCCCGGCCCCTTCCCGTTCCCGTTTTGCGGGGGGTTTGGGGGCCTTTTTTTCCCCCCCCCCCACCCCCGCCCCCCCCCCCCCCCCGCTCCAGGGAACCCAGGAGGAAAGGGCGGGGGCAGTTCTTGGGGTGGCTCCCTGGTCCGGCCCAGGTACGAGTTCCGGGGGAGACCCTTGCAGCCCCTTCCCCTCCCTTCCGGCCCTCCGGCCCCTTCTCTGACCCCCCGCCCCGCTTGCGCCCCCAGTGTCCGTGGGAGAGCTGGACCGGGAGGCGACGCTGCAGTGTCCGGAGGCTTCGGCCGGGCAGGCGGTCTGCTGGAGGAAGGGAGGCGGCAAGGCGGTGTGCCCCCGGCCCCCTCGAGGCCCGACCCTCCGCCTCCCGCCGCTGGACCTCTCCTCGGCCGGCAACTACAGCTGCTGGGCCGGAGGGACCTTGCTGGGCTGGACCTTCCTGGCCGTGCGGGGCCTGGGCCTCCCCCGCCTCCTGGACGAAGCAGGTGAGGACGGAGCGGGCGCCGGGGTCAGCCCCCCGCCTCGAGTTGGACGTGGGCCTGGGGCAAGGAAACCCATCGGGTGCCTCCACCCCAACCCCTCGCTGACCCGGGACCCCACTCTCTACAGCCGGAGTGACCTGCGAGGCCGAGTCCTACAACAGCACCGTCCTCCGCTGCGCTTGGCTCGCTCTCCGCCCGGCCGCCTTCCGCCTCCGCCTCCGACGGAGGTCAGTCTCTGGGCCCCCTTCCACACTTTGGGGGGACGATGTGGGGCAGCAGGGCTCGGGGCCCCCAGGACCCTTTGAAGGGCAGCCATTCTTTCCGGCCGGAGCCAAAGGGCGTTCCTGGTGGAAGAGAGAGTTCCCGAGCATGTGCAGAGCGCCCCTTTCCGGAACCGACCCTGTGCCTCCTCTCTCCCTCTCATATCAGGGGTCCTGGGGGCGCCGGGGCGGGCTGCTCATCCGTGGAGAAAGTGGTGGGCGGCCGGGGCCCGACGTGGGTCGAACTGGACGCCTCCGCCTGCGGCCCCGAGTGTCCCTCGGCCGAAGAGGTGCCGGAGACGGGGCTGGAGCTGGAGCTGGAGGGACTGGGCGCCGGGGGGCGCTTCCAGCGGATGCGGAGGAGGCTCTTCTGGCGGGACCTGGGTACGTTGGCCTCCCAGGGACAGGACGGGCTCGACTGACCGGAGGGCCACTGGGGCTGGAAACAAGGCCGGGGAGGGGCCAGCTGGATCCCAAGGAGGGGGCCACCTCTGTGAGACCCCCCCCCTTACCCGCCGGCTCCTTATGCTTCCCGACCTCGGACGCCGGGCGTGGCTCGATTCCCGTGGGAAGCGGGGATGCCCCCCAGATCCGTCCGGGGCAGTGGCCCTCTGAGGCCCCGAGAAGAGGGAACCGGTCCAATGGGCCTCTGGAGCCTCTGGAGACACTAAGCCCGCTCTCTCTCTCTCTCTCTCTCTCTCTCTCTTCGTCCGTCGGTCCGCCTTGCAGTGAGGCCCGCGGCCCCCGAAGGCCTGGCCGCCCGCCAGGAGGAGAGCACCGGGCAGCTGCGGCTGAGCTGGGCCCCGCCGCCTTCCTGGGTCCGGCCCAGCTCCTTCTTCCCCCTCCGCTTCCACCTCCGCCTCGAGTTCTTCGGCAACCTGGACCGGGAGGGCCTCCTCCTCCTCTCGGACCTCTACAGCGTAGGTAGACCCCCAGCCCGACCCCCGGCCCCTTCGGGTCCCCCTTCGCCCTTCTCTGCCCGGCTCTCGGCTCCCCAGAAGGCCAGCAGTGTTCGGACAGAGGCCTGGAGGCAGCGGCTGAGCAAGGAAGGAGCCCTCCCTGCCCTCTGGCCGGAGCTCGAGGCCTTCGGGTGGGCTCCTCTCCATCGTCCTGCCTCCGGGGGGCGTCATTGCGGCCTCTGCTCCGAGGGAAAGGGCCTGACCCCCCCTCCGGCCCCCCAACCGGGGGTCTTTCCCGCCACAGGACCGTCTGGAGGAGACCGCCCAGCCCCCCCGGCCCCACCAGCTCCTGAACCGGGTGAAGATCCGCTGCCGGGACCCCATCGCCCCCTCCCCCTGGAGCCCCTGGTCCGCATGGGCCTTTCCCCAATAGCCCTCCCTCCGCGGGTCTTTCTTCTGGAGGTCAGCGGAGAAGGTTCAAGAGCCGGCTTTAGAAATAAACGCGTGAAGAGAACGAATCTGGTCTTTGTTGCTCGTGAGGGGCGTCCAAAGCCCCCGGACCGCGGCGACCCTCCCCCAAAAGCGGCGCCTCCAGTGAAGGGGGCCACCGCCAGGGGCCAGTGCGGCCTCCGAGGTCTGTGGGTCAGTCAGGGCCCCACTCCCACGCCCCCTACATCGCCCCCTAGATCCCCAGAGAGGGAGCGGATCGGCAGACCCCCACTCCAAGTCCTCCAGACCCCCTGCGACCCCGGCCCAAGAAAGAGTCCCACGGCTCCCGGTTCTGTTCACGGCGCTTTATTGGCCTGGATTTGTCGGAGTCGGACTTGGAATGGGAATGTCGGGGGCAGGGGCCGGGGGACATGGGTCCTAGCTGGCCATTTTGTGCTTACGCTCCTCTCCCCTAATAACCCCGAGGCCCTTACGCAGAATCCCACAACAAAGATTGTCGGGGAGGGCGATGTCTGGGGCTGATGGGAGTTGTAATCCTAGCCAAGCAGCTCAAAGCCCCCTCCCCTCCCGAGGGGAGCTGGTCCCTTTTTCAGGAGGCGCAGCAGCAGCAGCACGGAGACCCCCCTCACAATCCCACCCATCTTGGTCCAGAGGGGGCAAGCAAGGGGGGCGTCCCCTCCCGGTCCCTTCCTCGCCCCAAGGGCTCCCCCTCAGCTGGGCCTAAGGTTTGGGGAAGGGGGAAGAGGCTTCAGCAGGGGCTTCCTCACTGGTAGGTGGGGGTCAATTAGGGGGAATTGTTACTTAGGTGGAGGAGGGCTCAAGGGGCAACTTCGCGCCCCAGTGTGGAGAGGGCCGTTTTCTGGCATCCTCACTCGGGGGTGCCCCTAACTTTGGGGCACCGACCCTGCCCCTCCATGGGGGCTCTGGGGAGCAGATTGCCTGCCGCCCCGCCCCCCAGCCCTCGCTGCCTGAGCCCCAGAGGCTGAGGGCGGCCGGCCTTCGTGCGGTTTCACCCCAGAGACCCTGAGGGGCCGAGGGGCTTGTGGTTGCTGCTCTGGTTTCCCAGGACGTATCACTTGGGGGAAGAGGGGGAGGAAGACCCCTGGGCCTGGATTGGGACCCCCTCCCACACAGGAAGACAGTTGAAAGGACTGTGGGGGGGGGGGGAGAGGAGGGGATCGCGAGGACCCTAGCCTTGGGGGGGTGCCCTGTAAATGCTCTCTGAGCAATGGAGCCCTTCAACCGGGAGGCAAAGGGGGTTCCTGCCAAGGGTCCCCATTCCTCCCTCCCCACACATTGAGGTTTTCCTGCATTTGGGGAGGGAGGCGGGATTGCCACTGTGGGTGCTGCCTTCTTTCACCCCAACTTCGCTGCTCCTGCCCTCTGTTTGCAGCGCGGACCTTGACTGGGTTTGCTAGGGATCTTTATTTTTGGGAGGAGATCTGGGGCCCAGAGCAGAGGGGCTGCCCCCAGCTGCCAGGAGGGTGGCCACACACTCGCGTCCCTCTCACAGCTGCCCAAAGGGTGGTGGTCCCATGGAAGGTGTGGGGGGGGGGAGAGCCTTGCTCCTCCCATGCCTCCAATCATATCTGGCCCGGGGAGGCCCCCAGCTTCCAGGCGCCATTCCTCTGCCTAGACAGTGGGGAGAGGGAGGCAGGGGTGCCGATGGAGATGAACCAGGCCATGAGGGGTGGGCCCCAGTGGGGTCAGTGGGGTCACTGGGTCGCAGCCGGCCAGGAGGACGCCGAGCTCCACCACATCTCCTCCCCCTCCAGCAGCTTCCTGGAAGAAAAGAGGGGGGCGAGAGGGTCACCAGGGTTAACCCAAGGGGGTCCCCACCTGCCCTCCGTTCGGAGTCCCATGTGGGAGCAGCCATCCCTGCTACCAATATCATGTCACCCCTTAACCTTCTCTTCTCCAGGTTAAACAGGCTAAACATTTATCCAGGAGAAACATACTAAACAACAACAAACACTTTGGGGGAAAATATGAAATACACAGATACAGGAGCGGAGACACTTGGCTTGACAACAGTACATTTGAAAAGGATCTAGGAGTCCAAGTGGACCACAAGCGGAACATGAGTCAACAGTGGGATGCGGCAGCAAAAAAGGCCAATGCGCTTCTAGGCGGCATTTATAGAAGTAGGGAATCTAGATCAAGCGAATTCATAGGGCCTCTCTATTCTGCTTTGGTCAGGCCTTGGACTGGTGTGGAATAACCTGGAATACTGGGTCCAGTTCTGGACACCACAATTCAAGAGGGACAGTGTCCAGCCGAAGTGTGTCCAGAGGAGGGAGCCAAAAACGGTGGGAGGTCTGGAAACCACCAAACCCTTTGACTAATTAGCGAACTGGGTACGTTTAGCCCTGAGATGAGAAGGTTCAGGGGAGTCATGGCAGCCATGTTGGAGGGATGTCATACTGAGGCTGGAGCAAGCTTCTTTTCTGCAGCTCCAGAGGTCAGAGGACTGGATGGACTGGGGGTCTCTTGGGGGTCTCTTCCAGCTCCATGAAGATATGGGCATTTCCCAGAATGTTAGCTCTTGGGGGGGGGGGGATGAAGACAGGAGCCCCTTTTGGGACCCCCCCCCCCCCCCCTTATGGAGGCAACCTGCCTTGAGCTTCCAAGTCTCCTTGGCTGCAGCTGAATCAAGGATGTGAGGTTTGTGGATTTGATTATTGATAGACTTGAGAGGACAGCTCTAGGAATCTCTAGGTCCTCCAGAGCAACTCTATGGTCGACTTTAACCAAAAGTAGCACTGAGGGACCTAGAGATTCCTAGAGAGAACACTCCACTAGGCCTTTGTAGCTCCTTCATGCCAACTCTATGGTCAATGTCTGTCGGATGTTGGCCACAGAGTTGCACCGGAGGACCTAGAGATTCCTAGAGAGGTGTCCTCTCAGGTCAAAACAAGGTGGGTTTTTGCTTATTTGCTGTTTTTCCACATCTACGAGGGGGGGTCCTGTGCCTTGACCCCAGCGAAGGTGGAGGGAGGAGGGTAAAGAGCTTTACGAACCACTTTCTGAATGAATATATACCCCAAATTCCCACATAGTAACTAACTCGCATGACATGGATGCTGATTTCGTTCCGTTTTGTTGCTGGTTTTAATTAAATTAAATTTTATGTAATGTTTTTAATCCTTTAATTTTAAAAAATAACTTTGTGTTTTTAATGTTTCATACTATTTTAACTTGGGCTGTTTTTAGCGTTGTCAGCCGCCTTGAGAGTCCCTGCGCTGGGAGGAAGGCGGCATGGAAGTAAACAAAATAATCAATAAAGAGAAATATTACATAATAAATAAATAAATAAACAAAAGGGCCCAGTGAGCTTAAAAGTTTTAACTCGCCGGGTTGTTTAGACACAATAGGGCTGCATCCACACTGGAGATATAACCCGGTTTAGCACCGCTTTAACTTTTTTCTGGCTCAAGGCTATGGAATTCTGGGAGATGGAGTTTGTTGTGGGGTCCAGAGCGTCTGGACCCCACAACAAACTCCAACTCCCAGAATTCCATAGCCTTGAGCCAGGATGCTGAGAAGCGGCGCGGTGCCAAACCGGGCTATTCCTCCAGTGTGGATGCGGCCATGGAAGGAGGGAGAGAAGGATGGCTGCTGCCTGCCTTTACCTGTAGGCAGCGATCTCCACGTCCAGCGCCATCTTGACCTTCAGCAGCTCCTGGTATTCCTGCAGGTATCGCGCCATCTCCTCCTTGGCCTCCGAAATCTCCTGCTCCAGTTCTGCCACTCTCTCCTGCGGAGGAAGAAGGAGGAGGAGGAGGAGAACCCGGCCCCGGAGCTGCCCAGGGAGGCCCCACAACACACACCGGCACCCAAGACCCCTTCCCCAGGTCCACACACACAGCCCTGAACCAGGAGGCAAGACCCCCCCCCCACCAGCATTCTTCGTTGTGATTGATTCTTGCGATGGCTCTGCTTCTTCTGACACAACTTTGTCTAATGTTTTGGGGCATTTTTCTGTTCTGAACAAGGCTTGAAGTGGGACAGCAGAATAGACAACATACCTGACATTATCTCTACTGTTATTGTTAGTATTCTTTATCAATTAGTACTTATTGTTATAGTTGTGCGAGACCTCCCCCTCCTCCAAGGGCCCGCTGCACTTTCCTGGTTTCCGATTCCGGATCTCCGGGTTCCCGGCACTTCCTCTCCCGGAGACCCCTAGAGCCATTTCCCGGCGGCTGCATTGCCCGCTCTGCTGGGCCACGGCAAAAGAGCGGCTCCGGCGCCGATCTCCTTGCCCCCGTTCCCTCGGCCGTTTCCAGGAGACTGGGAGGCCACCCTTGAACCCAGGCCCCGATCCAGGATCCCAGGAGACCCTCTGCGAGGCCATGGCCAGCGGACAGAGGGAGGGAGGGAGGGAGGAAGGGAGGAATTGGGGGCGTGGGACAGTGGGAGCCCCAGACCTCCTCCCCGCCGCCCCGGAGCCCCGGGAGGAAAGGAGGGAGGGAGGATCCCGGCCTTGCGTCTCACCTGGCAGCGGGCCACTTGGGAGCCCTGCCGGTCCTCGAGGGCCTGGAGCTGCCGATGAAGGGAGTCGATGGTGGCGCGGAGCGTGGCGATCTCGGCGGAGCGGGTCTGGAGCTGCCTCCGGTACTCGACGGTCTCCTGGCGGATGCTGCGCACGGCCTCCTGGTTCCGCCCGGCCAGCTCGGCCACTGAGGCAAACTTGGAGCGGTACCACTCCTCGGCCGCCTCCCGGTTCTTGGCCGCCAGGTTCTCGTACTGGACGTGGATCTCGCGCAGCGCCGCCGACAGGTCCGCCTTGGCGTGCCCCGCTGCGGCCGAAGCCCCCGCCGCCGCCCCGATGGACCCCGCCGCCGCCTGAGCCTGGGCCTGGGCCTCCAGCTCTGCCCGCTCCTCGGCCAGCAGCTTCTGCAGGAAGGCCAGCTCGGCCCGGAGCGACCCGGCCGCCCCTTCGGCCTGGCAGGCGGCCAGCGCGGCTCGGGTGGCGTCGTGGCGGAGGCGGCGCAGTCCCTCCTCGGCCTCCCGGCGGCGTCGGGCCTGGAGGGCGCATCGCTCTCGGAGCTGGTCGCAGGCCTGGCGCAGGCGGTCCCGCTCGGCCTCCAGGCGGGCCTTGTCCCCGGCCTCGGCCTCCAGCAGCGCCCGCAGGCCCAGTGCCTCCTGCCGGTAGAGCTGCGGGAGCCGGGCCGGGCCTCGTTCCTGCCGCCGCAGGGCCTCCGCCTCCCGCCGCAGCGCCCGATTCCGGTGCTCGAGGTCGCGGACGCGCTCCACGAAGGAGGCGAAGCGGTCGTTGAGGGCGGCCAGCTGCTCCTTCTCCTGCGCGCGGAGGCCCAGCAGCTCAGCGTTCAGGCTGCTCACCTGCGCCAGGTCCAGCCGCTCCACCGGGTCCGGGACCGGGCGTGTCTGCGGGGGGCACCGAGGCCGGGGAGAGCGGAGCGGGGAGCGCCCGGGGCTGCCCCCGAAGCGCCACTCCCAGCCTTCGGACTCCATCCCGGCGCGGGCCTCCGCCTCGGCTCCGGCCTCCGGTGTTGGGGCTTCAGCGGCTCTGCTGCGGTCACTGCGGCACGGCAGGCGCTCTTATAGGGGCTCCGCCTCCGAAGGATACGTCAAGGCCGGCGGCAGCCAATCAGGGCGCGCTGCAGGAAGAGCAGCAGGAGGGGGCGCGCGGAAGACCCCGCCCCTCGTCTGCTGCGACACCGGAGGACGAGGCGGTCACGTGGCCCTGCAGAGAGCGAGGGAGGGAAGAGGGACAGGTGCTGGGGGGGCGATGACACCCGCGATCCCCTCCGCCCCGAAAGAGACAGAGTCTGCTTCAGTGGGGCGCTGTGGGAGAAGAAGGGAAGCCTCGCTGGTCTGCGTTCTCCTCAGGAACAGCCCCAGAAAAACTCACTGGCCAGGGAAGCACCCCGCCGCAGAGGGACAAGGGAAACCGCCCGCCCCCGCTTTGTAACGCGCTCCGTCGGGAAGGGCTGAAGAAGAAACTACGTGGGGGTCACAAGCCTCACCCCCCCCCCCCCCCCCGGGCTGGGTGGATTCTCCCGGGGGCGGGGGGCCGCCCCCCCCCCCCGCGGCCCTCCCCCCCCCCCCCCCCCCCCCGCAACCCGGCATCTCGCCCCCGGCCCTCTGCCACCCGCCCTTAGGAGAATGCCCCCCAACCCAGCCTTCTCTTCAACCCCCTCCAGTCCTTTGCTGCAGTGGCGCTTTAGACCGCCCCGGACCCTCCCCTTTGGCCTCGTCGCCCTCCGCGTTTGGTAATCGCTTTCCTCGCGGCCGGGGGGCTTCCGGTGGGTTTGGGAAAGGCGACCAGAGGTCCTAAGAGCCGCAAAGGGGGAGGCACTGCACAATGTAAGACGTTCCAGAAAGATTGAGGACATCACCCAAGAAAAGATACAAGCACTCATGTTGTTTAGTGATGCTCAAAATGGAGGACATCTTGATAGTCCATCTGGAGACAAGGTTGAAATGGAGGACAAGTCCTGGAAAAGGAGGGCCTCTGATCACCCTCTTTGGAAGCACCCGAGGCTCTGCAGGCAAACAGCTTTGAGCCCTCTACCTTTGGAGGGAATTGTACCGTGTTAACCAGCCTCGGGAGACCCAAGAGCTCCGGCAAAGGACTCGGGGGCTTAGACGAACCAGAGGCCGCTTCCCGACACCCTCCTCCTAAGAGAACAGTGGACCTAGCCTGGTGGGAGGCATTCGGGGGGG
>NC_056526.1:193244383-193304599 GCF_019175285.1 Sceloporus undulatus | reverse complement strand
CGGAACCCACCGCTCTCTCACACACATTTGGACACACACATTCCCGACCCCAAACCCCGAGTGTGAGTGGGGCCTTGGGGGCCAGCAAAGGGGGCTCGGGGGCGCGTCCCTCACCTGCGATGCGCTCCTTGGCCAGCCGCCTGCTGTTGTCCATCCAGGGGAAGGGGAGGCCGGCGGGGGGCCCCGGCTGAGGCCGGAGGGGCGCCGAGGGGATGGGACGGTGCGCCGGGACCCGGATCACTCCCCCTGAAGACCCACCTGCGGCGGCCGTCCCCGGCAAACCGTAAACACCCAGCGCGCAGGCCGGACCGAAATCCTGCGCCGCCTCGTAAGCCCCGCAGAAGAGCGCCGCTTCTTCTGCCTGGGCGCCGGGGGCAGCCCCACAATTCTCACGGGGCGTCGGGGGGCAGCCCAGGATCTGGTCGATGCCGAAGCGGATGGGCTCGTGGACCGGGGTCGGCGAAGGGGGCGCCGGAAGGGTCCCAGCTCGGCCCAGCCCCAAGGGCTCCATCCCGCCAGCTCAGCGGGCTCCAGCCTCCCGGTCTGCTCCGCAGAGCCCCACTCTCGCCGTCGCCCCGTGGGGCCTGGGGGTCTCGGTCCAGGGGCGCTCAGGGCGGGGCCTCCATGGGGCCGTCGGAAGAGGGGCGCCTGCTTCTCCTGCGCCGCGTCTGGACAGCTCCGGACAGTCAGGAAGGCGGCCGGAGGGGGGCGCGGGGGGTCGTCCAGGCAAAGCTGCCGGAGCCTTCCTCCCTCTCGCCGCCCCCTCCTGCCCCAGACCTCAGGCTCCAGCCTCGCCATTGGCGGCCTCCGGGGCTGATTGACAAACCCGCTGGGGGGGCGGGGGTTGGATGTCCTAGAGGCCCCTCCCACTTGTAAGGTCCCGGCCCCCCCCCCTTCGCCTGAGTTCTTGGGGGTGCCCCCCCCGCCGCTCCCGATTTATTCCCTTCGGGCTCCAGAGGACTCTCGAGGGGGGCGCCTGAGGGGAGGGGCGCGGCCGCTTCAGGAGTCAGCAGGAGCTGCCTAGTTTGCCCCCCCCCCCCGCGCTTCCCCCCGAAATAAAACCGCCCGATCCCTTGCGTGGGATCTCCCTCCGGAGACCTCCGACTCGCCCTTCTCCCTTCTGCGCCCCCACCGAAGCGCCCGAAACCCGAACTCTCAGACGTGGGAAATGGCGGCGAACCGGCGGTTCAGCTGCAAAAACCGAATCGGGGAGGTCAAAGGGTCAGTCTCCTCGGGAGGAGAAGGAGGCGAGAAGGGGAGATCGTTAGCAGCGCTCCCTGCCCCGATTCCGTGGCGCCCCTTCAGGGAGACCCCTGACCCCCTCCGCCGCCGGGTCTCTGAGCCAAGGGTCAAGGCGGGGAGGGCGGCCCAGACGGAGCCGCTCCTCTTTCCCAAATGCAGACGGGCCACAGCCATCGGCCCAGAATAGGCGCCCGGAGAGGCCGGCCGGGCCTGGCTCTCCCGGACCCGCAAAGAGTTGGCGGCGTGGGGAAAGGGGCCGTGAGGGGGCGGAAACCTGTTGCGATGTCAGCCCCGAAGGAAGGACGGGGCCGGCGGGGCGCCTCTCTCGGGAAACTCGCCCTCCGGAGCAGGACGGGAGCAGGCACCGGAAAGCTCACCTCGTCTTGCACGGGAGAACCGGGGGGGGGGGGGCTGGCGCGTCCTTAAGGGCAGGGCCCGGCCAAGGAGGGTGTCGGGCCAAGGAGGCCTTCCTCCGAGGAAACGGACTGAGTGGCTTCGGGGCACAACTGTTGGGATATAGCAACTTGGCATGCTGAGACCTTCTAGTAATGCATGTCTATGGTAGTTTATTGCTTACTAACAACCCCTCCTCATTTCCTGTTTACTAAAAGAGAGCACCTCTCACCTTTTGTCCCTGAAGAAGAATCATCGCCATTGCTGTCTTCCCTTCCTTTGTCCGGAGCTGATGCATGCATGCTAAAATGAGTACCCAGACTGTTGGGGGCAAATTCGTCCACTACCCTGGCCCTATTTAGGAAGGATCTCAAAACCTTCCTATTCCAGCAGGCATTCCCCGAATAAATATCCTGTGGGCCTCCCTCCTCTTTCGTGGCCAAGAGGCTGGGCTATGGGGCTTTTTACTGTTGTCTCGTTTTAACTGTGTTTTAATTGTGTATGACTGTTTTAACCTGTTGTGAGCCGCCCTGATCGTAGGAAGGGCGGCATATAAATAAAATTTTATTATTATTTATTATTAAATTAGCTTACTTGCTAATTAGCTTACTTGCTGTTCACCGCTGTGATCTTTGGAATAGCGGTATATAAATAAAACAAATTATTATTATTATTATTATTTATTATGCTGAGGGAGCCTTTCCTAAGATGCATGCAGACTCCCTTTTCTACCTCCTATTTCTTGCAACATGAAGTATCTCTGTCTACAAGTTCCTGTGTATCTCCTCATGCACCTCATTTTGTAAGTAAACCTGTTTCTTTTCACTTTAGTTTCCATTGGGGACACCGGGGGTGGGGGGGGGGGGGGGAGCGAGAGAGAGGAGCGGAGCTGGTGAGTTTTCTTAGGTGTTTACGCTGCTAGAGAGATTAAACAATCTCGCCTGCTTTCCTGAGTTTCTAAGGAACCTCAAGAAAGAACTACATTTCCCAACAACAACAAGGGCTTAACAAGAGGAGGAGGAGGAGGAGGAGGATGCCACCTCAGTTCTTTCCTCCTGACCTTCCCTGGGTTGTTGGCCCCTGTCCTCTGGGCATTGCCAGCCCCGGTTCTCCTCGCACGGGGAAGGAAGGCAGGCTTTCCCTCAGCCCCAGACCCTGCCGGCCTCCGGACACGGAGCTTTCCCGGGGAAGGCGCCCGGGCCTCTTGGAGGGCCTTCCTTGCAGTCCCGGGGCTCTTGGAGGTCGCTGGCTGAGACCCTTCGGCTGAGAGAGCTCTGGGCCGCTCTAAGCCCGCGCTGTCCATCTCTGCTGAGAGCCGCCGCTTCCCGGGGTCCGGATCGCCCCCGGCTGGGCATACTGTCCGGTTCCAGCGAGCGATGCCCGGGCGGAGAGGGAGAGCCTGGCTGGCCTCCTTCCGCGGCCCGGAGGGCTTCACTTGCGTCCAGGCCGAGGCCGGGGGTCCGTCGGGGGGGGGGGGGGGGATTGGGGGGGGGGGGGGCTTCGGATGATGGCTACCCAAACCAGACCTCAGAAGAAGGCTGTGACTTGGAAGGGCAGCCGGGAAGGAAGGGGGCCAGATCCTGAAGTGCAAAGATCTATACAATTAAATGCTGAACTTAGGATGGCTCCTGCCAGAGTCTTTCCCGTTTCTGCCTCTGGCCCCGAGATCTGGACGGTGACGGAAGCCGAGAGGGAGAAAACCAACGCTCCCGAAAAGTGGTGCTGGAGGTGGCTGCTAGAAAGACAAATAAATTAGGCATCGAAGCCTGAACTCTCCCTGGAAGCCCGGGTGACCAAAGCGAGACTGCCCTGCTACCGGCACAATGTGGTTGGTTTAATCAGCGGCTACTACTCTGGGGCAGGTGAGTGACAGGGGAGGCCGACGAGCCGGAAAGGAAAGGCCAGGCTCTGAGCCTCTCTCTGGCCAAGACAGCTCAGCCCTCTTCCTGCCTCCGTTTGGGGCGAGCCCGAGGAGGCCCCTCCATCTCTTTCGGGCGCGGTGGTCGGAGGGCAGCTGTCTCCGTCTCGGACTTCGTGGCTGCGACCCACCCGCGTCTTCGGGAACAATCGGAGCTGCCAGAACCGGAACCAGAGGAAGGGCAGATATTATTATTATTATTATTATTATTATTATTATTATTATTATTATTATTATTATTATTAACCTATTTATTAATTTTATCCCGCCTCCGACAGGATTGGGAATAAAAATACAACACTTTAAAAACCTCCGGGCAAAGACGTTCGGGGCGGCGGCCCTTCCTTCGGCGGAGGATCTCGGTCTTGTGCAGAGAGGCTTTTCGCGAGGGCTGTAAAGGCTGCAAGGTTTTAAACTGTTTTCTTTAACATTCGTGACCTTTTTAGAATTGATGTTTCAATTCGGTTTCAGTCCTGGCTTTTGGTTGCAGTCTTTTCAAGGCATAAGGCGCCGCAGCTCCAGTCTTGGGAAAGAGGCCAGATTCTTTAATTCTTCAGTTATTGTTGTCTTTGCCGTTTCCTTTATCATTATGATTATGGTGGTTGTTATTTTTATTTCCCTTTCTCAATTCCCAACAGGAAACTTCCTTTCGGTTTCGGAAAGGCGGAGGGGCCTCCCCCGCGAACGATCCAAGGGCCGCCGGCCCGATCCGGCTCCGAAGAGGTCCAGCCTGTTTCCTGCTGGACAGAGAACGGAGCCCCGCCGCGGCCCGGAAACTGCGGTCGAGGCCCCACCGGAGTAGACCCACTCGGTCCCTGGGACTTGCTCGCCTGTTGAACCGAGAGGGGCCTCGCTTCCTCGGCCGCAGAAGGGAAGGGGCTCGCTAAAGGGAGGTTTAACAGGTGTTTTCCAAAAGCAATCCCACAAAGGGCTCCCCTGAAGCCAGCGCCCGGGCAAAAGGCAGGCAGCCAGGGAGGGGCAGCGGTCTTCTGGAGGGGCGTGGGCACTGCCCCCTCCCTGAAGGGCGCCCCTCTGTCCCTCGGACTGTCCAGCTGGCTCTCCGCCGCGGAGCCTCCTCCCATGGAGCCCAGTCCGGAGGGGGCTTCCTTCCCTGGCGTCCTCCCTCCCGAGGCAGCGCCCCTCTTTTCCTACCTCGATGATGGGGTGGGGGTCCCTGCTTTCCTTTCACAGACAGTCTTTCTGGAAGGCCTCGAGCTGATGGAGAGCGATCCGAGGGCCTCCTCCTCGGAGGGGGGGTACCAAGAGAAGCAACCGGGCGAGTCGCCCCCAGAGCGGCCCTTTCCCCGGTTCTCGAGCCCCCCTCCCCGCCCTAACCAAGCCAGGAAGGTCCGGAGGAGGCGGGAGATCCTCGGGCCGTGGACCTTCCTTCCGCGGGAGACGCCCTCGACCTCGATGCCCTTCCCGGTGCCAGTGGCCAGCTGCCCTCGCGTGGACCTCCTCTGGGCATGGCGACCCCTTGGACGAGGCATCCCCAAGACCCCCGTCCTGCTCCACTGCAGACCCAGTTCCCTGAACAACCCAATGGAGGGTTGATCCCTTCCTTTCCACTGTCCTCCCTTCTCAAGTAGGACGGGCTTCGTTTCGCCCTCTTGGCTCCAAGGAGAGGCCGGGCTTGATCTGGTCGAGAAGGACCCATTTCGCCGGAGACGCCAGCCACAGATCAAGGCCAAACGTCAGGAATAGACTGAAAAACCCACAAAACCCCATTTGTTTGGGGTTTGGGGGGCTGTCCTCGGGACCTCCGCCTCTTCTCCAGCCCCACATCATCTCCAATGGATCGATCTTCTCCTCTTTCTTCACTGTCCAGTGACGGGGAATATATGGCTCGGGCGGCCCTTATTTTGGTGGTCAGGTTTCTGTCTTTCCCTTTTCGGATCCGGTCCAGTCCTTTCAAGGCTTCCGTTCCGAGGTCAGCCCCGAAACCCCAGAAGGACGGACGCTAGTCCAAGCCCTCTTTTTTCTTAAAAAGGCCGGATGGCCAATTAAATTTGACCATTAAAGCCAAGAATAACATATTAATCGACTAAAATTAATAGGCGTCTTATTTCTTCAGAACAGTCGCTTGAAACAAACAGGCGCCTTTATTGCTACGAAAGGAGCGATTAACTTCTCTTTAGAATCAATACGCCTCTTCCATCATTTTAATCCATTTTAATCAATCCTTCTTTGAATTAATTTATTAAAATTAAAATTCGTCTCAGTTCTATAAAATAACCGGCTGAATTATTTAAGACTGAAACCGGACACAAGCCTTGTTTGTTTCCAGTAATTGTCCGGAGTCTTTTCTCCGATCAAACAAGGCTTTGGGATCCGGGGAGTTGGAGTGGGTTCTGGGCCCCGAGCGGAGCGGAGGATGGCAGAGGAAACTCTCTGGAACATGGCCTTCAAGAGCCCCAAAACCCACAGAAAACGGTTGGAGAATTGCTGATTGTGTTTTGTTTGTTACTTTATTTTTTACTGTAACCCGCCTTGATCCGCAGAGAAAAGCGGGCTATAATAATAATAATCATAATAATAATAATAACCCCCGCGTCCCGCAATGAGGGAAACCCGCGCCTCCGCTCCCTGCATCTGCACCGAGCACCAAGATTTAGAAAACGAAAGTACAGTTTTGAAAAGAGAAGGGAAGGGAAGTCCAGGCGATCCTGGCCCCTCTCTGCCTTTGCCCTCGAGGGCCGTCGCTCGGCCCCTGAGCCTTTCCGGGGATCGGGGCCCCAGAGTGGCCTAAAAGGGGGGGGGTCTTGGGGTGGAGGGGGCAGCCAGGGTCCGGGGGGGCTCGTCGCCTCCTGACTTTATTCAGACCGGCAGTTTGGGGCTACAGGTCAGGGACGCCTTCTCCCCCCCCCCCCGTCCCCTGGTCCCCAGGGGGCCACCCCCCCACAAACCCCCCCCCCAAAAAAACCAGGGCCAGTGCCTGAGGCCCCCGAAGGGGGGGCAATACATGATCAGCCCCTCAGCCCCCCCTTTGTTCCCCCTCCCCGCCGGCCAGGCGCCCCCAGGCCCCCCAGCCCCCCCTTCCCAGCCTCCCTCCTCGCTTCCTCCCTTCCCTGGGCGAGGGCAGCTTGCCCCCTTCTCTTCCTCCCTCCCTCCCTCCCGGGCCCTCCTCCTCCTCCTCCTCCTGGTCTCTGTTTCGGCTGCTGCTGCTAAAGCTGCGCCTGGGTTAATTCGGGGCTAATTCGATTTGCCCGTCCGCAGATTGCATTAAGGCGGCCCTGCGCGGGGTCCTGGGCCTCTCGGGGGAGCGGATGGCGCCTCCTGCCTCCATCAGACACGTCGTCACCGCATCAGGGAGGCAGGCAGGCAGGCAGGCAGGCCGCCCCCGGCGCCGGAAGGAGGAGGGCTTCCCCGGGCAACGGCCGGGTGCGGGGCCGGGGTCGCGGAGAAGGCGGCGGCGGGGGGTCCCGGACTCCTCCTCCGCGGACCTCGCTCTCCGCTCTCCGGCCGTGGGTCCCTTCGGGGAGAAAGGCGGGATAGGCATTAAATAAATAGAAGCGGATACATAAATTCTGGGCCGGGGTCCCTGGGGAGAAAGATCCAGGGCAGCGGAGGAGAAGGAGGCCTTCCACCTGTTGGCCTCTGGAAAGTCTCCTCGCCCGCCCTCAGGAATAACTGCAAGAGCAGCAACTGTCGGAAACGGCACCATCCCCCCCCCCTCCTGGCCTTTGAAAGACTGGGTCAGAAATACCGGTCTTTGGAGGGGAGGGGTCAGGTAACCGGACCATGCGACCAGGGACCTTTCCCAAGGCCCTATAAAGAAAGACCCCCCCCCCCCAGTCTCTGGCCTCTTCTCCATTCTTCCCCTTTTGGGGGGGGGGTTCTTCCTCATTTTCCCCAGAGAAGGTGCTGAGTTCGAGACCGACGCTCTTTTTTTTTTTCCTATCACCTGAAACTCCTTCTTGCCTTGTTTACATGAGGGCTGCGTCCACCCTGGAGAAACAACTCGGTTTGGAACCGCTTTAACTCTTTGTCTGGCTCAAAGGCTATGGAATTCTGGGAGTTGGAGTTTGTTGTGGGTCCGGAGCGGAGCAGAGTTTAAGGAAGGAAGGCCCCACAACAAACTCCAACTCCCAGAATTCCATAGCATTGGGCCAGAAAAGAGTGAAAGCGGTGCCAAACCGAGTTGTTTCTCCAGTTGACTATATATCATCACTGAATAAGGAAGTTAATCTGGTCCTTGCATCCTATTTCCCCTTTCTATGTCTACATTGTCAGAGTTGGACAGCCGAGGAAGCAGAGAGGAAGGGAATAAATGTCTTGGGAAAGACCCCAAAATGGGTCCGAGAGGAAAGGAAGCCTAAAAGAGGGTTTCCCTCTTCAGGCCTTTTGGGAAAGGACTCCACTTGGGGAGGAAGTGGAAGGAAAGAGGAAGGAAGGCGGCCGTTTCGAGGCGGAGGGTCTGCTGCGTTTCTACGGAGCGAGGAAGGAATAAGGAACCCCCTCCTCCTTAAAGCCAAGCCAGTCACCCGCCAGAAGGAGCGGAGGGACGGCAATAAAAGATCCCGAAACAGGGCGCCAGGCTCCTTCATCCAAAACCGTTACGTAGTTTGATATGTATGTATTGTGTATGTTGTTGATGTGTGTTTACTGTGGTAACCCGCCTCGATCCTTTCGGGAGAGGCGGGCTATAAATACATCATCATCATCATCATCATCATCATCATCATCATTATTATTATTATTATTATTATTATTATTATTATATTACAATAGGACGAATCACTGTCGCGATTTACTGAAAAGGTCCTTTGCAGACATCCTTCGTGATAAGGTTCGTAGAAGAGAAAGTAGGGAGAAATGTGGAAAAGACCACGCAGATCCGGGGTTATTGCGCCGTTTCTCTGTCTCCTTCAGTCCCAGTTTCCCTTCTTAGCAAACAGTTTATCTCCATTAAGAGAGTCCAGAGCCATGTCTCTATTGTTGTTGTTGTTGTTGTTGTTAACCTTTATTTATGTCTGATGTTTGCCAATACAGTACACAAAAGCACTCTGTGTGCCGTCCATACAAACCAACGACTTAGCCATAGATCTTAACACTGGCAGCAGTACTTAACTTGTGATGTTTCAGTGCTATTCTTCTTCTTCTTCGTGCCATAAAGCAAAACCCTTCTTGGATTATGGCTAAACAGAAACAGCCTCGATGCACAAATAAGACTTATACTGTAAAAGGAACTCACCAAAACAGTTTTCAACATCTTCCTGAAACGTCCTGGATCCTGGACTCTCTGCATCTTGCGTTGGCTTTGGATGCGGCTGCAGCCCTCAGCAGAGGATTAGCCCCAATTACGGCCACAGGAGCCTCAAGGAAACTGGCTGAGGATAGAATGAGGGGATCCAGGAGGGGGGCGCCAAAGTTGCCATCCCCTCGTTCTTCTCCTCCTCCTTCGCCTTTTTCTCCTTCTCCTTCGCAGTTGCCATTCTCTCCTCCTCCTCCTCAGTTGCAATTTCCTCCTCCTCCTTCTCCTTCCTCTCCTCCTCCTTCTCCTTCTCAGTTGCCATTCTCTCCTCCTCCTCCTCCTCTTCTTTCTCAGTTGCCATTCCGTCTTTCCTCTTCTTCCTCTCCTCCTCCTTCTCTTCAGTTGCCATTCCCTCTTTCTCCTTCTTCTCCTTCTCAGTTGCCATTCCCTCTTTATTTTCAGATGCTGAGCTAAAGAGCCTTTTCTTTCGCCTTCAGCAAGTGCAACGGAGGTGTAAATGCAAAGCCTTTAGTAAGCTTTTAATTCGTCTGAAGCGGCCTGTTTTGTCTGTTCCGGAGTCAGTTCCAGGTCTAGGGATCAGAGGAATGGGGCGCAGCAATCCCTGCTGCTCCGCCAAAGGAAGCAAAGCCCTCGCCGTTGTAGCTGTGATGTTTTTCTATAGCGAAACATGATGTTTCCAAAACAAGGGCTGGCCGTCTGGGGGGCTTCAGTTGCCGGTGGGGGTGGGACTCCTGGGTGACCCCTCCCCAGGAGCAGAACAGGCCGCTTCATCCCCTCCCAAAGCCCAAATGGGGCAAGGACGGGTCTGCTGCTGCTGTTGTTGTTGTTGTTGTTGTTGTTGTGTGCCTTCAAGTCGTTTCCGACTGGTGGGGGCCCTATCCCGGGGTTTTCTTGGCAAGGTTTGTTCAGAAGAGGTTTGCCATTGCCTTCCTCTGGAGAGGACCGAGAGAGTGTGACTTCTTGCCCAAGGGTCACCCGGTGAGGCTCCGTGGCCATGAAGGAACTCGAACTCCTCTAGAGGAGTCATCATCCGACGCCACTCTGGCTTTCAAACAGCTGTACTCCGAAGTAAGTCCCTCTCAATTCAATGGGGCTGACTGACAGGAAACGGCGAGTGGGGCGGGGGAGGAAGAGGGGCTGATGGGGGGGAAATCTGCCTCCCCACCGCCCTCCCCCTTCCCGTTCTTTTTCTGGGAAGGGGGGGTTCCTTTGTGGCCGGAAGTGAGGCCCTCTGGGGCCCCCCTCTTGCAAAGGAGAGAAGTGCAGACTATCCGGGGGGGGGTCTCAGAGCTTCACCAACTGGGGGGGAGGCTTTCCAAGTCATGGGTCATAAGAGCTGGGAGAGACCGCAAGGGTCACCAGTCCAGCCCCATTCGGCCAGGCAGGAAGACTCAGCCGGAGCCCTGCAGGGGACAGAAGGTCACTCCTTCCGATGCTTAAACACGGCGATCAGGCCACCTCCCAGCCTTTTCGTCTCCAGGCTGGACACTGACAGTGGACGAACTCAGGGCCAGAGCACACTGCAGAAATCATAGCCCAGTCTGAGGCCGCTTGAACAGCTCTAGCTCAGGGGCAGGGGCTTCTGGGAATTGTAGTTTTGTGAGACTTTTAGCCTTCTCCGTCAGAGAGCTCCGGTGCCACAACAAACCACAATTCCCAGGATTCCCTAGCACCGAGTCAGCGCCATTGAAGCGGTCTGAAACTGGATTATTTCTGCAGTGTGTTTCTCTTCACTAAACAGCTGCAGGGCTTCCGTTTCCTTTGTCTTCACGATGAAGCTATTTTACGCGATTTTAGTAGTTGAAGACTCTCCTCACCCTTTTCTGGGCTGATGATACACGTGTCTGTGGGGTCTGCTAAGGTAACCCCCCCAAGCCTCAGTTGTGCCTCTTTTACTAAAACCCTAACACTTCATCCCCCCATCATTGGGTTGGGGGCAGCTGCCCCCAAGAGCAGGAGGGGGCTCCGGGATTAGGGGGGGGGGGGGAGAGTGAGATGACCCCCATCTGTCCGTCATCTCTGCAATCCCGGGGCAGACCAACAGGGGCGCCTTATCCGCACAGCCCCCTCGGTGTCCTTGCTCTTGGGGGGGGGACTCTAGAGCCATAAGAGACCACCGCCCCCCGCCCCCCCATGACTGGCCAGTCCAGCAGCTCTGGTCTCCCTGGTCGCCCCCGGACCCTGACCTTCCGACCTCATCTCTTGCTACGGCTCCTGGGGAGGGTCTGCAGCTGGACCCCCAGAGAGAGAGAGAGAGAGAGAGAGAGAGAGAGAGATGACCCCCAGCCCCTCCCTTTGAGACCCCTCGGTCCTCCCCTCTGCGCTGATGGAAAGCCAGGCGTCGCCCCTAGGCCAGCCCTGAGAGCCCACCTCCGAGAGTGACCAGCAAGTGTCCTCCTCCTCCTCGTACAAATATAAATTAATGGCATGGATTTACAGCCATGTGACATATATATATATATATATATGTATTTTATTAATAAAATCAACCCATCTTCATCCTGGCTCAAGGCTAAGGAATTCTGGGAATTAGAGTTCCGCTCTGGACCCCACAACAAGCTCCAACTCCCAGAATTCCATAGCCTTGAGCCAGGATGATGAAAAGCGGTGCCAAACCGGGTTATTCCTCCAGCGTGAATGCAACCCTAATGCTTGCACTGTGTCCTCAAACAGACTGGAAGCACCTTTGCCCCCTTTCCTTTCTGACTCTGAGTTCGGGGTGCGAGTCTTCCCTGGGAAGGAAGAGCCTTGGAAGGACCCATCCGCTCCCTCCATTTGCAGCCAGGACAAGGTTCGCCAAGTAACAGATCTATTTCCTGGAGGGCAAGAGCAAGGGCGGGGCTAGGCGATGGGATTCTCAGTCCTGCTCAAAATGGAGGACATTTGAGAACTCCTCCTGGTCCTGGAAATGGAAGGCCTCTGGTCACTCCGCCCTCGGCGTGGGTCAGACCCTCGAAGGGGGGGACTGGACTGGCCGAATCCAGCAGCCCAAGGTCCGGCTTTCTCAAAGGGGGAGCATGAGACCCCGAGCCCCGCCGGGCCTGAAGCGGGAAGGGTTCCGGGGGTCGTCCTGGGTCCCTGCAGTGACGCCTCTCGGCCACCGGGGGCGCCAACGCCCCGGAAGTTCCCGGCTCCTTATTTGTGCGCAGCTTCTGAACAAAGCCAACAAACCATTTTAATTGGTGGTCTGCTATATTTTATTGTTTGAATGTGAAGAGGGATTACTATGTATTATGCTTAATTATTGTTGCACTCCATAGGCAGGTTTGTTTCATCTCTTTCAATTGATTGTATCTACAGCGCAGTGTAAATTTACAGTGCTTTATAATTAAAGCTTAATAATAATAACAACTTCCTAACCAACTGTTTCTGTGTGTATATGACATATCTCTATGTGTGCATATAGATCTGTGTTTATCTCTACTGTAGAAGCCAGTTTTGGAAGCCACAGGTGAGAGAGCTGGCAGCAGTGTCAGCACTGGACTAGCACCCTGGGAGCCTGAGCTCTTCTCTTTCTCCGTCCCAAGGAGGGGATACTGTACTAAATGCTAAGGCCAACCCGTCATGGGCCTTCCTTGGCAAGACTGGTCCGGGGGGGGGGGCTTGCCATGGCCTTCTTCCAGTGAGGAGGCTGAGAGAGTGTGGCTTGCTGCCCGAGGCCATGGCCTGCTCTCAGACCCCTACTCCCTTAGGCCAACCAAAAGACACTTGGTGCAAGTGTCATCAGTCACAGGCGTTAAAGGTCAGAAGCTGAAAGGGGCTGGGCTTCTCTGGGCCTCTCCAGTCGGCAGGGTGGCGGTGGCTGGAAGCAAAGCCACTGAAGGACCTTGGGCAAGTCACACTCTCTCGGCCTCGGAGGTAGGAGGAGAAGGGGGCTCTCTTTGGCAGGAGGAGGCCCATGATCACCTTCTCCTCCACGGAGAGACACGGCGGACCACACCCCCCCAGCCCTCGCGCACCTTCCCCGCCTCCCTCGGCCGAGGAGCACGTGACGCGGAAGTGGGAGACAGGGCCTGTCGGGCGCTGTAGTTGCTGTGGCGACACGCCCCGCCCTCCCCAACCCGGAAGTGGGCGAGGCGGATCCAAGATGGCGTCTCCTCCTCCTCAGGGGGGCCCGATGGCGATCGCGATGCGGCTCCGCAACCAGCTCCAGGCCGTCTACAAGATGGACCCGCTGCGGAACGAGGTGAGGCCGGGAGGCAGCGAAGGCGAGAGCGAGGTGGAGGGCCTGGCGGTGGCGGAGGCTCAATCGCGGGAGCGCCCGAAGGGTCAATGCGCCGGGCCGAACGGTGCGCATGCGCGGTGGGCGGGGCGGGAGGGGAGGCGGGGCGGGGTTAAGGGGCGGAGGAGGCGTCCGCGCGGGTCCCAAAGACAGTTGTCTTCTGGGTCGTGGGGGGGCCTTGACCGAGTGGACCCCATCCCCCCCCCCAAACACACGGCCATGGCGCCCGTTTCCCGGGGTCAAGGGGGAAGAAGGGTCTGTGGGCAGCGGCCCCCCTCCCTGAGCCTGACCCTGTGCCCCCCAGGAGGAGGTGAAGGTCAAGATGAAGGAGCTCAACGAGCACATCGTCTGCTTCCTCTGCGCCGGGTACTTCGTCGACGCCACCACCATCACCGAGTGCCTCCATACCTGTGAGTGGGGGTCCTGGGGTCCTCTGGGCTGGACGGAGGGGTCCCAGGGTCACTCTGGGGCAGGGGGAGGGGCCTTGGCTTGAGGGGGATGCCCTCGAGGGGGTGGTCTCTGGCGGCCCAGATTGGGACCCTCCTCACACCCTTTCTTGCCACAGGGCAGTCACCCCAAGGCCTTTGGCCCTCAGCCTTAGGCCCAGCTTCGGAGGGTGGGCTGTAGATTTCTTACAGGGGCCCCATGAAGCCACCCACCCTTCCTTTCCTTCCTGCAGTTTGCAAGAGCTGCATCGTGAAGTACCTGCAGACCAGCAAGTACTGCCCCATGTGCAGCACCAAGATCCATGAGACCCAGCCCCTGCTCAACCTCAAGCTGGACCGCGTCATGCAGGACATCGTCTTCAAGCTGGTGCCCGGCCTCCAGGAGAGTAAGTGACCAAAGGCAGTGGGGCAGGTGGGGGCCTCCTCAGAGAGCATTGGCCTGGAGCCACTGGGGAGACCAGAAGGGTCCCCCTCGCCATTCATAGCCTCTGGCTCTGGACTGTTATGGTGATCAGGGTGGGGTTCCTATGTGACTCTCTTCTCCCCCCCCCCCCCCAATGCAGGTGAGGAGCGGCGGATCCGTGAGTTCTACCAGTCAAGAGGCTTGGAGCGCGTGAGCCAGCCTAGCAGCGAAGGTGCGGCTTCCTTCCCCAGGAGAGACCCTGGCATGTGGGGTTCAGGAGGGTGTTCCTCCCTTGCCTGCTCCACCACTGCCCTGAACACTTCCTTGCTCTCCCCAGGCCCAGCCTCCGATCGTGTGGGGCTGCCCTACACCACCTTCGACCACTCGCGTGCCCACTACTATCGCTTCGACGAACACGTCCTGCTATGCCTGGAGAAACAGGGGTGAGTCTGTGGGGAAGGAGGGATTGCCCTGCGGGGCATGGGGCATGAGTGGGGGTCTGTGGGGAGGGCTGCTGAGTTGCCTGGGGCGCCTCTTGGCCCTTGAGGTGAACTGGGAGGGAGCTCTCCACCCAGATACAGGGTGGTCAGCCTCCACTTTGATGTGTTGACTTTTGGGGGGGGGGATCCTGGCTTGTGGGTCCCATTCTTGAGCAGGACTCCACACTTCAGTTCCTCCATCCCCAGACTCAGGGTGGCCTCTGAGGACAGATGCTGGCTGGTGGGGCAGGAGTCTGGGTCAGTGGCATGGGGAAGGTTGCTGAGAAAGACCTCAGCCACCCCCCACACCTTCTAGATCCTCACAGAAGCTGCTCTGCAATCCACCACCAGTTGCCCCTGGAACTCTCCAGAGGCCAGCAAAGGGCTCCCCACTTCTTTCTCCTCCAGTGGCTGCATTGTCCTGTTGTGTCCCAAGGAGGCGCTCTGGCCCATCTGAAGGGTTCTGGAAGCAGTCTGGAACTTCCTATGCTGCCTCCCAGAATTTCCCAGGATTCCCTGGGTGGGTAGTGGGTGCTTAGAGGAGAGGGGCACCTTTAAGCAGGCAGCATAGTACCCAGGGAGGGTTGGGCTGGGCCCTGGTGGTTGCAGGGAAGATCAAGATACCCCCCCCCCCGCCCCCCATGAGGGCTATTTCCCAGAAACCCAGACCTTCACTTGTTGGGCTGCTGGGGGGAGAGGGCTGTAGTTCACCGCCCTGCTCCCCAGTATATACTTGATGGGACAATTCCTGTGGGCTGGTCACAGTGGGGGGGCAGGCTCCCCCTTCTCTCTCTGGAGACCCTCCCATCCTCTTCTCTCTTTCTCTCCTCCTCCCCCCCCAGCTCCGGGAAGGACAAGAACAAACACATCCTGCAGGTGAGGAGTGTGAGTGCGAGTGAAGGGAGTGCAGGTGAGGGGAGCTCCAGCCTCTGGGGGTGGCTACTCCTGCTCCTCCTCCACCCCCCCATCATCATATTTGTTGCCCACATAGCCAGCCATGCCCCCCTGCTGTGCCCCCCCCCCCAGGAAGAGCATGGCAGCTGTTGGGAGGAATGGGCTGCCCTCCACTCCCACTTCTGAGGAAATCCAGCCAGGGAGGGGGAGCTGGCCAGGATCAGATGTCCCTTGTGCCCCCCATTTCCTCACTGGCTCCATTGACACACTGCCTTCCCCTTTTTGCTATTCTCCAGCACAAATACGTCCGCTGCTCTGTGCGGGCCCAGATCCGCCACCTGCGCCGTGTGTTGTGTTGCCGCCTGGAGCTGCCCTTGCCACATGTGAGTGAGACTTTTGCCCAGGAAAGATGGGGACCCCTGGCCCTTCCAGGCCCCCCAGGCCCCCCTCCCTGCTGAGTGGGGGAACCAAGGGGCTGGGTACACACACACACACACCTCATGATCACTGACCCTGACCCTCTCTCCTCCCCAGCAGGTCCAGATCCTGTTTGACAGCGAGGCGCTCCCAGACACCATGACCCTCAAGCAGCTCTGGCTCTCCCGCTGGTTTGGCAAGGTGAGAGCAGGGGTCCTCCCCTACAGCGCACCCCCTCCCATGTAGGCCTTCTCACAGACATGCACACAGACCCCTTGTTAACAAGGGAAGGCCTCAGAAGCAGGGAAGGGCAAGCCCAGCTCCACCAGGCCTAGCCCAGAGAAAAAAAGGAAGGCCCTCCCTCCACTGCATCTGCCATGGCCATGGCCTCAGAGGGAGAGAAGGACCACTGGACTGGATCCCCTTCTCCTTTTGTGGCATGTCTCTTTAGATTGGAGCTTTAAGCTCTGAGTCTTTCTAAAGAGCAGGTATCAATGCAAATAATGATGATGGTGATGATGCTTGCTTTCCAGCCGGCTCCTCTGCTGCTGCACTACAGCGTGAAGGAGAAGCGGAGGTAGTCCAGGGGGCTTCTCCCCAGCGAAAGCGGCCTTCTTCCTCCGGCAGAGTGGCCCCCTGCTCCCCCCAACACAGACACACTCCTGCAACAGCAGACTAATTTAAGGCTCCCTTTGTTGCAATACTGTACTGAGTTTATTTTTGGAATAAAAGGACTGAAAACCAGCCCCAGCCTCCGCCTCCTTCCTTGGTCTGGGCTGGGGGCTGTCCCTGAGGGAGAGGGAAATTGGGAGGGGGCCCTGGTGGTCCTCTTCGCTCCTTTGGCTCTAACTGCAGTTCCCTCCCTGTGCCAGCGGGGGGCAGGCGTGCACTGTTTGGAGGGTGGCTGGGATGCCTTTGTGGGGATCAGGCGCTTATCTCCCCCTCCCCACATACACACACACACACAGGTTCTCCCCATTCCTGCACAGCCATTTCATGCACTACCGACAGCCTCAGGCAAAGTGATGAGCAAGTGATGGACCCCCTTGGAACACCCCCATCCTCCTCCCCCCCTTTTGCCGTTTCCTCAAGAGGTATCGGGAGGAGGAGGAGGATGGAGCCAGAAGGCTTGAGTCGAAGGGATGGTGGGCTTTCCGCCCGTCCTCCCCTTCCTGCAAACACTCCTGGGCATGACAGGGCCGGCTCTGGGGGGCTCCTCACATCCCTGCCTCTGGGGCCCTGAGCTGTGCTGCCCTGGCCGGTGGGGAGGGGGCAGTGGGTCAAGGAGTGTCTGCGGCCACATCAGGGCTTACAGTCCGGGGCCGAAGGTGAGCCCCCGCCGGGTTTCCCCGGGCCCTGCCTTCTTCGAGGAGCTTTGCCTCCCCGGATCTTCCTGGGGGCTCCAGGGTGAGCCCTTCGGGTCCCCACGCCCTCCCTACGGCCCCTGATTTACGGGGCACCGGCTGGTCCTTCGCCGGCTCCGGCCTCCGCTTCACCCCTCGCCAGACCCCCCCCCCAAAGCCCCGCCGGGGTCCGGATCGGGTTTCCCTCCGTCCCTCCCTCCGGACCCAGCTGTCGGCCATTTCTCATCCTTTGGCAGCCGCGCCGAGCTGGACCCCCCCCCCCCGAATGGCTGTGGGCTTTTGGTCTCAGAGCCTTAGAGCCCCGCGGGGGGGGTCGAGGAGAGAAGTCCACCTGCCCCCCCCCCAGAGCCAGGAGTGGCCGAAGGTTTTGGGGGCAGTGGCGGGGGGGCTTCCTGGCACCTTATAGGAAGAAGACCCCCCTCGCTACCCCCACCATCTGGGCCTCACCCCCATTCCCCCCGCCTGCTTCGTCTTGCGGGGCATCAGTCTGGCTGGGGGGGTGAGGTTGCCTCCACAGTCACTGGGGCGGCGGCGGGGGGGGCATTTGTCTCCTAGGAAAGATTAGTCTGACACACACACACACCCCGCCTTTGGGGGCACACCTTCTTTTGTGTGCGTTCCTTCCTCTTTGTCTTTGGGTTGTAGGCGGGGGGGGGTCGGGAGACAAGGCACTCTGCGCACGCCCAGAGGCCCCTCGTCCTTCTCGTGCTCCGTGGCGAAAGGGAAGAGGCTCGGATTCCTTAGCCCCACCTCGTCCCCCCCTTTGCCTTCGGAGGAGCTGCTTCTTGGGGGGAGGCCTCCCCCGCCCCACCGCCGCTTTCAAGGGAGATGAATGATGGGGGTCTCCGGGGACTCACGGCCCTTTGATGCGCTCCTCCCCCCGTCACGCCCGGGGCTGCTAATGGCCGGGGGGGGCCGGGGGGGGGGGGGCGAGGGGAAACCTGAGCCCCCTCCCCTCCCCCTCCTGCCTGTCACTGGGGCTCATTTGGGGGCGAGGCAGCGGGAGGGGGCTTCGGGCTGCGGCCTTTCTTCCTGGGGGAGGGAGAGGGCCTCTAAGGCGGGCGGGGGTCTTCTCTGTGGACGGAGGCCCCGGGTTTTTTCACGGGGGGGGTCACCCTGCGGAACTCACTGCAACATGGAGGGCGAGGGGGCTCTTCTCATTCTCGGGCCCCAAGAGGCAGAGGGGGGTCCTCCGGGGAGACCCCCATGTACCCAGGGGAGGGTCGAGGAGAACCCCTTTCTCCTTCGCGGGCAATGTGCATGTGTGTTGGGGGAGCTCTGCTTACCAATTATTCCGCTGGGGGGCCCTGGAACCAATTGGCGGCTTCCCAGCCCCCCCCGAGCCCCCCCGAGGCCGAGCTGCCAAAAAGATGTCTGGGAGGGAAGGGGGCAGGGAGGGATGAGGCGAGCTGTCAGCATCAGCGGAGGATGGAAGCCCCCTCCCCGCCGCTCTCCGCCCAGAAAAATAAGCCCACTGGAGACGTCGGCTAATGAGAAAAATCCAAAGGCAATTTGGGAGCCATCACTGCCCCATCGGCTTTAAATGGCGTCGTCACTGGGGCATCACGCCCCCCCCCCGCACAGCTGAGCACATACACGTGTCTCCGCACTCACACGCGAACACGCAGCCTGTGCTGGAGGGGAGGGAAGGCTCAGGGTGGGCCCCCGACTTCAGACAGAGACAGTGGCCGGGGGGGGGCTTGTGGGAGGGCGTGGGACCACCCTGGACAGCCCCCACTCCCCCCCAGATGCTGCGGCCTCAGCCCTTGGCCCATGTGGGGCTGGCACCGCAGGAATTAATGCCTGGCGGGGCGACGAAGGCCACAGTGCCTCTGAGCCCCTGCAGAGTGCCGGCGGGGCCTTCCATTATTTAGCCAGCACTTCGTCAACCTTCAGGTCGGCTGCCTGGCTGCCGGACTAAACTACAGGTTCCCAGGATGCCATGGAACAGAGTCCTGGTCATAGTTACGGTGATATCAGAGTGTTGTCCCTATTCGGTTGTGTGGCAGAAGCATCACTTGGCCAGCATTTGACCAGCTTCGCTGCAAGAACCCACTGGGAGCTTCTAAGGGGGACAAAAAGAGAGACTACAGGGGCCCCCACATTCTCTGGGCTCAGAGGAGAAGAAGGGCCCCCTGAATGTGGGAAAACACGCTTCCTTTTAGCTGAGAGAATACCTCTCTAGGAATCTCCAGGTCCTCCAGGGCAACTCTATGGTCAACATCTGCCAGAAGCTGATCCTGTGGGAGGACCGACAGATGCCTAGAGGAGTGTTTTCTCTAGGGACGTCTAGGTCCTCCAGCACAACTCTATGGTCACCTTCTGGCGGAGTCGCGCTGGAGGACCGAGAGATTCCTAGAGAGGACAGAGTCCTCGGAATCTGCGAAAGCCAAGCCCTCAGATGCGGAGGACAACTGTGGCTTCCTCTGGAGAAAGGCAGCCTCCTTCTCTATGCCATTCCATCCCAAGCCATCGGCCTGAAGGAAGAAGGGCCACTCTCTGCAGAGGAAGGACTGTCGGAGTGGCTCGCTGGCCAGAGAAAGGGGACCGTCGCCCCTCTCCTGGCCTGGCCTGATGGAGGGGGGGGGCTTCCTGGAGGGGCTTCCAAGGGCCCCCAAGTGACTTTGGGGTCGGAACCAGCCTGGGCTTCAGATGGCCCTCTTCGCAGCCAGGGGCCGAAGGGAGGTGCCCTCGATGCTTTCCCTCACCGGACAGGACCCCCTGCCCCCCTCTCGAAGGGCCGAGCGAGGGGGCTTCTTCGCCCTGAGGTTCTGGTCCCAGAGGCCGCCTGGTTTCCTGGCTGCAGCCGAGGCGGAGGACGGAGAAGCGGCCGGGGCCACGCCACCCTTCCTCTCCAGGGCCTATTCTTAGCCTCTGGCCGGCCTGGTCAGTGGCCACCTTCGGCCAGAGAAAGAGGGCAGGGGCAGCCATGGGGGCCCAAGGCCAGAAGAGGCGTCTCGGCCGGACACCGGCAAGAGTCCCGGAGGAGGGCTGGAGGAGTCCCGGGCGCTGGGCCAAGAGAGGAGACCCCTCCGCGCGGCCCCCGGGAGGATCCAGCGCCCGCAGAGGCCCTCCTCAAGTGGCCTGAGGCTGGAGGAAGGGGAGGGAGGGAGGAGGCCGGACTCCACGGACAACCGCCCGGTCCCTGTTCTTCTGCAGCTGTTCTGCCAGTCTCCCGAGGAAGGGCCAGTCCCGGGTCCAGACACAGGCGGCGAGGGGGGTGGAAGGGGGCAGTTTAACCCAGTGGGACCGACGAGCTAAACTGGGGGGGGGGGGTCCGTAGTGCTGGACGTCCTGCAAACCCTTCCTGCCCGCCTTCGTTCTCAGCCACATAAAACACCCCCCAGAGAGAGAGAGAGGGAAGGAGGAAGAGGGAGGCCCAGGCGCCCCCTCCCCTGATTGACAGGAGGGCCGTGAATAATTAATGGCCCTCTCCCCCGGGAAAGCGTCGCCTGCAATGAGCTCCTGGGCCGGGGAGCCATGTTTCAATAAAGGGGAAATTGATTTAGCAGCGCCTGGCCCAGGAGGGCGGGGGGGGGGCGGTCGGGGGGGTCTGTGTGGGGCAGAAGCAAAGCCGCCGGGGGGGGGAGGAAATGGGGAGAAGCCCCCCCGACACTCCTCCAGGCCACACCCCTTGACCCAACGGCAGAGGGCCCAGAAGAATGGTCAACCGCAGGAGATGGGAAGAGACTCCAGGGGCCACCCAGAGGAATGCTTGAGTGTGTATTCCCGCATCCACTGGACCTCCAGTCGCCTGAGAAGAAGGAGGCTCTAGCACTCTCCATGGAGGCAGCCAGCCGCCTCAGTCCTCCAAATGTTTAAGGAGGAACTATTTCCCTGGAGCTCGCATCCTTTGCTCCGTTGGGCCCAATTCTCTGGAGCAGCAGAAAACAAGCTTGCTCCCTCCTCAAGGTGACATCCCTTCAAATACCTAAACAGGGCTATCATAACCGTCTCTTCTTCAGCTTTCTTCACAGTATGGCTTCATGGTTTCCAGGCCCTCCACCCTTTTGGTTGCCATGCTCTGGACATGGTCCACCTTGTCAATATCCCTTTTCAATTGTGGAGCCCAGAACTGGACACAGGGCTATTCCAGGTGAGGCCTGACCAAAGCAGAGTGGCACCATTTACTTCCTTCGATCTGGACACTTTTGCCACAGAGGTAGCCACAAAGGTCTTCTTCTCCGTCACTTTTGACCTCCCTCTGGACCCTGAGCTCCTTCTGCCTTTCACCTTTTCCGACGTTCTCCCTTCGCCTTCTGGCTGTTCCTCTGGATCCCTCTTCAGTGGTTTCGCCCCAAAGATCTGCTCTGGGGCCTTTCCTGGTACTTTGGGGCCTCTGCTCTGGATGCAGGGACGTAGCGAGGATTTTAGGAAGGGGGGGGGTCCAGACTAAGTGCCTCCATTATAATTAATAATTAATAATTTGTTTTATTTATATACCGCTATTCCAAAGGTCATAGCGGTGAACAGCAAGTAAGCTAGTTAGCAAGTAAGCTAATTTGCCCCCAACAGTCTGGGGACTCATTTTAGCTCCCTCCTGGGGAGTCGAGCTTGGGCCCTTTGGCTGGTCTTGAACTCGCAACCTTGTGGTTTTGAGTGAATGGCTGCAGTACAGGCATTGAACCACTGCGCCACCAGGGCTTATAATGGGGCTTGAGTGCGGCAGCACAGCAGCACACACCATTCATTTTTCTAATGGAAGGGGGGGGGGTCCAGACCCCAAGAACCCCCCCCTTGACTACCTCCCTGCTGGATGCAACCTGCCTCTGATGGGTTTTTTTGGCTTCAGGGAAGGCTTGCCACCATGGGCTCCGCCTGAGGCTGAGAGAGTGTGACTTGCCCAAGGCCACTCAATGGGCCACATGGGGGGGGGCTTCCTTCCTTCCTTCTTCTCCCAGCCCACAAGTCCAAAAGGAGACCCGCTTGCCCCATAGGAAGGCCTCGGCCGAACCTGAAGCACCGAGAAAAAAGAGGGGGGAGAGTCGAGGGGTGAGTCTTGTTCCCAGAGACAGGGGACGGGGTCCTTCCCAGAGCCTTCCTGTCCATGTGCAGAGTGCAGAGACAGGGGGCGGGGCTGCTTCTTTCGGGCTGAAATGGCGCCGAGGTTTTTGCCTGCCTCCCCCTCCCCTCCCGGAGCTGCGTGGGTTGGGGTCGCCCCTCCGACCCCTTTGTTGCCCCCCCATAGTCCGGAGGGGCGAGAGAAGTTGGGAAAAAGAAAGCGAGACCCGAGAGGCTCGGTGATTGACATCCCGGGGACATGGAGGGTTGTGACGCCCCCTCCCGGGTCACGTGGGAAGACCCCCGCCCACCCCCTTGAGCTGAACTCCTTTTTAATTAACCTTCAGCCCCGGGAGGTTAATGCGATCGCTGACCCTCGCCGCCGCCGATCGATACGCGCCGCGAACGCCGACAGTCGCCTCTTCGCTGCCGCCGCCGCCCCTGCAGTGCTGGCTCCTCGGAGGAGGACGTGGGGGCATCATGGGGAAAGTTCGGAGAGGAGGGAGCCCCGGAGCTCCGACTCGGCCAAAGACCCGCACCCGAGCCCTGTCTCTGCCCGGTTCCCTTCCGGACCCAGTTCACCTGGCCGCCGCCGGCGGACCCTTCCTGTCTTCGGACCGAGAGCCCACCGGACTCCCGTCCGCCTCCGCCACCTTAGGCCTCCCGCAGGGTTTCCGGGAAGGGGGGCTCCGATGCCCGAAGGGGAGATGGGGGTCCAGCGGTGTCCTTCCTTCTCGTCCGAGCGGCTCAGTCCCCCGCCCAGTCTTCTCTGACCCCCCCCCCCCCCAGAATATAGAAATCACGGCTCAAGGCTGGCAGACAGGACGAAAATGCCCGAAAAGGTGCTTTTAAAACCCCTCAATAAAAAGAGCCCCGTCTTAACCTGAGTAGCCCCTGGACTCGAGGGCTGCAGCCCCGGGGCCTCAGGGGGCCCCTCGAGTCCGGCCAAAGGCTAGAGTCCGGCCCCCTCGGCCCCGCTTTCCTCTGGGGAGGGGGAGACTTGCACGGGGGGGCAGGGAGAGTCAGAAGCGTGTCCCGCTTCCTTCCATGGCGGGCCTGAGGCCGCAGGAGAGCCGTTGACCATCTAGTGGCCCTCGGGGCTCCGGGGGGGGGGCTGGCCCGGATCCTGCTACTGGAGACTATTCGGGGGGCTCTCAGGTGCCAGGAAAGGGCCACGGCTGACCCCTTTCGCTTCTATGGCCCGCGATGCCCCCGAGGGACCCCTGCCGCAGCCCCCTCGGCCCTCGTGAGGGATGAAAGGGGGCCCTGACCTTTGGCGCTGGACACTTAACCCTCCGTCAAAGGTCAGCCGCTTAATCCTGCCTCCTTCGGCCCTCCAGAGTGACCTCCCGGGACCCCAACCCGCCCCCCCTCCGCCCCAGGAAAGAGGCCGAGATAAACGATCTGGCTGGGGAGGGGGGCTCTTCCCCAGGTCAAGGCCCTACCCCCCCCCCCCCACTTTTCGGTGGAGCTCGCACGAGGGTCGGCTGAGACCGAGGGTCGTCCTTTCCTCGGTTTGCAGCTGAGTCTGGCCAAGGATTTGGGGCGGGGGGATTCCTGGATGGGCGACCCCCCAACTGCTTGCTGTGGGGGGAGGCATTTTGGAATGGAAGGCCAACCCCACCCCCACCCCGACCCTTGATTTCCCCCTCTTGCTCCGTACTCCCCCCTCCAGGCTCCAGCTTCCAGAATTCCATAGCCTTGAGCCAGAAAGAGTTAAAGCGGTGCCAAACTGGGTTATTTCTCCAGTGTGGATGCGGCCTCATCCGTCTCTGAAGTGGAACTGAACCGGACTAAAGAAGGCAGTCAGTTTCAGGTGAAAACCCTGCAAAGGTGTATTAAGGGCTTCTGCTTTGCCTTTTCCTGGGGGCGCCTGCCCCCTCCCTCTCTGGCGAAAGAAGGGATCAATCGCCATCTTGTTGATGGAGGAAGCCAAGCCGGGAGGATGGAGGGAAAGAGGGAGAACTGGGGGGCGGCGGCGGGGGTCTTTGGTGGCCCCTGACCCCAGGAACTCTCTCGGGTCGCAAGGTCCAGTTACTGGGGACCCAAAAGGTATTTATGGCCAGGCATTTCAAGGGCAGCAGGAAGAGCAAATGGGCCCCAATGGCTCTAACAAGGGATCGGGCGTTTCCCTTCAAAGGCGGCGGGGATGGCGAGGAAGCCACGCGGATCATGCACCGGATCCGGTGGTCGCCTCAGGACACCGCAAGCCCCCCACCGACCGACCCACCGACGGAGGAAGCCCTGGGCGTCCAGCCAGGCTGCCCTGAGCGCCACTGCGCATGCGCGCCAGGCTGCACGGAGAGGCAGTTCTGCAGAAGGGTCACGTGGTGCTGCAATGACCCCCCCCGGACCCCGAGGCTGCCCTTTCCCGACGTGACCCCAGGCGTCCTCCTTTTCCAGGACACGTCCGGGAGGAATCCCCAGATGCCCTCCATTTTCAGCATCGATAAGAAGCACGAATTTACATGCTATGGGTGTCTTTAGCTTTGATGTGGTGCAACGCCCTCCGTTCCTCTCGCCTGTCCTCCATTGTGCGGCGCCTTGTCCTCCTTCGCGGTTGTTCGGGCATCTGGTGCGGCATCAAGGGAGACGGATCCAGGGTCCCCTTGATTTTATGGTGTCCCAGTCAGTAGTATTTCAGAGACATTTTAATCATGGGACGCCGCTGTTTCGGGTCGAATGCCGCTTGGCAGGGTTTAGTCTTTGGCTGTTCTTTTTTATTTGATCCTTACTAAGTAAAGCGCTCCATATATAAGTAATAATAATAATAATAATAACAACCATGCCATTCAGGCGCAAAGCACCAAAGGGGACCACAGAGGCACATGTCCATGCCATCAAGGTGGGGCCAGACCTGACACAGAGGGACAGGGGGGTATAGTGGGGGGGGGCAATCCTTCTCCCAGAAACAGGCCTCCTTCATCGGAGACCCCTTTTCGCCCGCAGCCAAGCTGAGTCAAGGCAGGGAGGCAGGCAGAGTCCCCCCAACCCCGAAGAATGTGCCCCAAGGAAAAAAGGGGGTCTGGGGCCTGGAGCAGCCCCCCCCCCCATTAACAACTCTTTGAAGGCAGGAAGCAACTGGGAGTTGTTGTTGTGGTCAAACCTATCCTGGGGGGGGGTTCTTGGCAAGATTTGTTCAGAGAGGGTTTGACTTTGCCTTCCTCTGAGGCTGAGAGAGCGTGACTTACTGCCCAAGGTCACTTTCCAGTGGGTTTCCATGGCTGAACTGGGAACTGAGCTCAATGCTCAGACCAGACACTCTGCTGGCGGTAGAAACAATGCAGTTGGGCATCACTTGAATGGCTGTAGGACTTGGAAAGGTTACTTTTTGGACTACAATTCCCATCATCTCTCTGCCAGCATAGCATTAGGGATTGCAGCAGTTGTAGCCCCTGAAAACAGCTTTTCCAGACTCTGAGCATCCAGGCCTTTATGGCATTTGTTCTTGTTGTGTGCATTCGAGTTAGTTTTCTTGTGGGCTTTTTGGGCTCAGTGGCCATGTTCCAGGAGCGTTTATTCCATCTGCGTCTGGCATCTTCAGAGAAAGATGCTGGCGAAACGTCAGGAATAAACTCTTCTAGAACATGGCCACATGGCCCAAAAAACCCACAAACAATTATGGATGCTGGCCAGGAAATCCTTCTACCTTCAAGTTGTTTCCAACTTATGGCAACCCTAAGGTTTCTTGGCAAGATTTGCTCAGAGAGGGGTTGCCTTTGCCTCCCTCTGAGGCTGAGAGAGAGTGGCTTATTGCCCAAGGTCACCAAATGGCCAAGCAGGGATTCAGACTGTCATCTCCAGAGCCCAGCATTCAGACCACTACACCACGCTGTCTGTCAAGATCCCAGGGGCTCCTGGCAAAGACCTTCTATTGGGGAGAAGGACCCCAAGGCCACTTTGTGGGTGCAAGGTCCACCGCGGGAAGGACTCTGGGCTGGGGGCCTCTTGCAGCCTCCAGGCTGAGGCCCCTTCCCTCTGCGTTGGCTTCAGGGTCAGGAGTGAGGACCCAAGAGGGGCTGCCAACGAGGGGGGCTTCATGTGGAGACTTAGCTGGTACAAGCCCAATGGGGAATCTTGGTGCAAGAAATTCACTGGTGAATTCTCCTCACCTTACTTCCCACCAGAATGAGAAGCCCCCCCCCCAACTCCTCTGCTTTAGGGGGTGACTGTGCCCCCTTTTAATCGGCAGAAGGTCCTTCAAACACAGCATTTTTACTGGGCCTGAATGCAAGGCCTCACTCTGCCATGGATCCGTTGCATGGCCCTGGGCAAACTTCAGCCATTTAAGATTAAAGTGTGAAATCCATGTGGAAGAGACTCCTCACTTCACCCCATCACACTCCCATTACTAATGGGGAGACCCAATTGCATTTGCATTCCTATCCAAGGGGCCCACTGGGCTCAGAAACGGTGGCCCTGGCAATCTGCTCCCGACATTCGCCCAGCGGAGCCTTCTGCCTGGCCTCTGCCAGTACCCCCCTGAACTGCCCCCAATTTGTCATCCTTGGGGAAGGGCGATGAGATGCCCAGGACCCCCCTCGCCCTCAGCCCCACTGCCCCTGCCCCCCTCAGGTGAGCCCTGGCTGCCTGCAAAGCTTTAATCGCTGGGGTCATCCATCTTCCATGCGCTGCGCATGGCTGTCAGCAACTCAGACAAACCATTTCCTCATTTCATTGCCCTGGCGAAGGGGTGAGCTGGAGGTTCCCTGGAGCAGCCTTAATTGAAGCCGCATGTTGGTGAGAGCAGCGAGAGGACAGGGCAGGGAAGGGAAGGGAAGGAAGGAAGGAAGGGGGACACACACAGACACATGCGTGCGCACACACGAGAAGGGGAGGGAGCGCACCTTACAGCCACCTGGGGACAAAAGACACCCCTGTGGAGTCCGCTGTGGGCCTCTGCTCACTGGGAACATGGGCGCCTGGCCAGGCTGACTCTTGTTCTTTTGCCATTAAGTCAGGTTTGACTCGTGGTGACTCTGTCATGGAAAGACCCCCAAGACCTCCCTGGTCACCCACAGCCCTGATCAGGTCTTGCAAAGGCAGGGCTACAGCCAGGGCTTCATTGTGGAAACCCATACACTATAATGTGGTCTCTCTCTTTTCCTACTGGAAGTTTGCTCCCAGACCCACTTGCTGGTCATTTCAGAAGCCTGTGGTGTCCAGAGGACTCCTATCCACCTTCCAAGTGAGTAGATTGCCTGCTGCCAGCTTTCTTGACCGTCTAGCTTTCACATTCTGCTCCTCGCGGTGAAAGTCCTATCTCTGAAGACCCCTCTGGGCCATGAGAGGCCTCCCAGTCTCAAGAGGGGGCACAGCCTCCAAGTTTCAGTCCATCATAGCCCACCCCCACAAGGCCCTGGGCACACCGGGGGCACACACATGCTCACGGGTCTCTGTGCAACTCCCTTGGAGCGCCTCTTTTCTCATTTGCTTGCTGGGTGCCAATGCTTGCCTGCCCAGTCTCTGTGACGGAGTGTTTCATGGTCCCAAAGAGGCTTCCCCTGATGCCTCTGGCTCCCCAAAGCATTTGCAGACAGGATTCTGGGCCATCTGAAACTATTTGCCCTGCTCTCTGCTCCGGCAATGAACCTCTTTGAGAGGCCTACATTTCAAGCACATTCACACATGGGCTGAGATTCTACATGGCACTTGCACTGTGTGAATGTGCAACTGCGAGTCTGCTGTCCTGTGGGTCAGTCCCGGCTGGAGCAGAGCCACTGGGATGATATCCAGCTGATTAAATGGTTCTCTTCCTGGAACAATAGGACAGGCCCAGTTGAGCCAATCTGTCACACTTGGGGAACACCACTTGGGCAGCCACAAATTGAACGCATCCAGGACAACTGCCTTCCCCCTCCCTTTGCAAAAGGGCATCAAGAGGAATCCATCCATGCCCCCCACCCATTCCCTTCTGTCTGGACCGAGATTACTTCTCCTCTGGGCTTCATCAGGTGCTTATAGGTAGCTAAGCCCAGCTGAATGAGAAGAGTCCATCTGGGGCCAGGAAGAAAGCAGGGGCAGCGGGAGGGCAGCCGACACCCGCAGGCCCAGGGCACAACTGCCTTCCAGGATCTCAGTCTGGCCACCGGCAGCATGGCATTTGCCTCTTGTGTGCTAGCACTTTTGCAGTCAGGAATCCAGGCCTCTTATTGGGAAGCCAACCAGCCCCTGGGCCTTGGATCCACACACTGCTGGGCAAATGGGGTCGGGGTCCAGGGTTCGGGGGGCCAGCCAGCCCCTTCCTTTTCGTAGCTCAGGTGGTCTGAATGAGACCCAAACCAATAGCAATAGCAAGAGCAGCTTCATTTATATACTGTTTCATGCTGCACTAGGCAGTCTCTAAGCAGTTTACAACTGTAAGCTAATTGCCCCCACAAGATGGGTACTCATTTTAGCAACCTCAGAAGGATGAAAGGCTGAGCCGACCCTGAATCCCTGGCTGTGGTTGGTCTCACAATCTTGTGGCAGCCAAAGCAAGGTTGCCAGTCTCTTACTTGTGTGCAAGCTCCCTTATGCAAGCGGACAGACTTTTTTGCCCAGAGCAGAACCTCATTTATGGCTGCAGAAATGTTGTGCTTGTGGTGCCATTGTGCCTTGATGCACACTGTGTGTTGTTGCATATTCATGCACATGCCACCTTTGGTTGCACAACAAGGCAGTGTTGCATAGCTGCTGCATAATTCTCTGCGGCAGAGCTCTCCATTTCCTTGGTGCAGGATTTTGCTCATTCTTGCCCCAGCTTTGGTTGCCTTGAGTCGGTCCACAAGGCCCCTGAGCTGTGTCCAGTGACAGCCTGAGTGGCCAAGGGAGGTGGCTTGTTTGTCACTGGAGCCCAGATCAAGCGCACACACAGAGGCACACAGACCCCAGCAACCTCCAAATGGCCCCAAATGCCAAATGGGGCAAGGGGAAGCAGGCAGCAGGCTCCAATTTCAAAGCAGCTCCCAATCTGTTGGGGAAGGTCAGACAAACAGCCCCCTGCCCTCCACACCTCCCTCCCACTGATGGACAAGACCCCTGACCTTGGAAAGGCCAAAAGGAGGGAAGGAAAAGGGGGGGCTCTCCTATACCTTTTGGTCTCTGGAGCCCCCTTCACTCCCACCTGGCCCTGGCCCTTTGACCCACACAGGGGCCACGCTGTGGAAGCCAACTGGGAAAGTGTCCCTCCGGCCCTTGGGCTCATCCAGCACCCCTCACCCCAGAGAGATGGTTGGTGCCTCAGAGCAAATCTGGAACGCAGAGCCTCTGACCTGGACACCTCAACATGGAGGGGGTCTGTAGGGATGGAGGGCAGGAGGGGTACACAACACTCAGAATAAATGGGGTCACAGAATTGCCATGTCAGAAGGGGACCCCAAGAGACACCTAGTCCAGTCCCCTGTCCCTTGTCCAGAAAAGACCCATAGCTAAAGGCCCATTGATGCTGGTGGCCATCCCACCTCAGTCACCTCAGAGGTTTTCCCCTAATGTTTAGGGATTCTATTTTCTTTCATCCTTTTGTTCATGCCCAAATCACTGGAGCAGCAGAAAACAAGATCACTGTATCTTTGCTACACAGCAGCCCTTCGGGTATTTAAGGATGGTTGTCATTCCCTTTCTCAGCTTCTCCTCGCCAGCATCCTAAGCTGTCCTTCAAGGGGCTTGCTGTTTTCCAGATGTTTGACCATCTTGGTTGTCCTCCTCTGGCCACCTTCCAGCTTACTGATATCCTTCATGAATGGTGGTGTCCAGAACTGGACACAGGACTCCTCCAGGTGAGCTCTGGCCAGATCAAAATAGAGTGCGATGACCACTTCCCTTGAGTCAGGGGAACTTGTGCTCCAATACCTGAAGATCCGACTGAGTCCCATGAGCCTTGTGTCCCCACAGAGTTCAGTGCAGCTGCCCTCTTCATCCCCTTCGGAGGGAAGGAAGGTCCTCCTGGATCTTCCTGGGCCCCAGACACCAAGAAACCGGAGATGCTGCGGGAGTCGTCTCTTCTTTCACTTGCCTCCCAAAAAGACTCACTGCAGCAATAATTCATCCTGAACCCTCTTTGGAAAAGAGGCCCAAGCCTTCAAGAACCTGAGAGACAGGTTCTTTGGGAAGCACCTGGGGCAGATAAGGAGGTGAGAGAGGCAGGGCTGGCTGCAGGGATTGAGGAAGCTCCTTACCTGGGTGACAACCCCACAACACACCTGGCAGCATGGCAACACAGGCGGTGGGGTTCTTGGCAACTGAGTGAACGCACAGAGACACACAAAGAGAGAGCGCCACTTTCCCAAGGCCTGGCTGACCAGTGGCTGAGTCCTAGTTTGGAGCAGAGGAAGACAGAACTGCCCAGTGGGTTTAGCCCCATAACTGCCCCACGGCTGACTAGATGCCCCTCTGGAAGAGATCCTGCTGCTGTTGCTGCAATGCAACAGAAACAAGGAGTCAGAGAGACTGCTTCTAAACAGAGAGGCTCCATTTAGTAGTTGTGGATATTAGCTGCAGCTGGTGGACACTCCATGAATGGACCCAGTCCCTCCTGAAAGCCCCTTAAAGAAGCATCTTGGAGGCAAATCCCAAACGCTTTGAAGTGAGGAGGGCACTCTCTCTGTCCATCCATCAGGACCCTCCTGTTTCTCCTTCTTTTACTAAGGTGGGGCAGAGCAGGGGAGCAAAGCCAGGCCTGTTTTACACACTCCCTGCCACAACCCCGTTGCCTCCCCCCCCCCCAATACTAAAAAGCTTCAAGCACTTTATTATTCAGTTTGTAATAATTTTAACTGTTTCACCGTTCCTTTCTTCTTACAATCCCAGAGGGCTGTGCGAAATGTACTTTAAACATTCTAGTATGATGTACGGTAGAAAGAAGAAGACAACTGCCTGCACTAAAGTAGTAAAAGGCAGGAAACAACCAAAAGCAGACACTGGCAAAATGCGCCTTTGCTTGCATCAGCTGGCTTCATACAGCCAATATTCGGGTAAGTAGACAGGATGTTGGGGGGGGGCGGTGAACGGGGTGTCATTGCACAACTGGTGCTGCTATCCTTGCAGCAAAGCCTTCCCTGGGACCCTGAGGTCACCCCAGGATTGTCCAGGGAAGGGCACTCTTCCAGGAACTGCTGTCTCTTGTCACCTCAAAGGCCAGGCATGGCAATGGCCAGCTCCATGTGGGCTGAGCCAGATGGGGTCAAGCAGCCAGCGCAGGTCTCTTAAGACGGGGTCCCACAGCCCCCCTGGCTCTCCTGTCCACTTGCGGTCCAGTTGCATTCGCTGTGGCCAGAGCTACTGAGTCACCCCAGGGCCAGCCTCATGGTCAACAGAGGGAAGTGACCCAGTCTAATGAACCAAGTGCTTAATGGTGATCCAGGGCATACATCTAATGGATTCAATGGGCATACTTGCAATATAATGTTTTTGTTCTTGCTGTGTGCTGTTAGGTTGGCTTTGACATATGGACACCCAGCAAAGGAGATGCTTGCGAGGCCCAGCCCCAGTCACTTGGAGGCCTCTCAGGCCTGGAGACTCCTCTGGGCAGCTGCTGCTCCTTCCTTGATGGAAGGGCTGCCAGAGGGCCTTCTGACCCAGGAATCTCAGCGTCAGTTTATTAGTGTCTCATTATCAGGGTTTCCACACTTTCGGATGTGGCTTCTATGGCTCTGTCCCTGAGAGATCCTCTGCCAATGACAACCCCAGGACTGTGGCTGCGGCTGCAGCTGCCCAGGAGCCATTTGGCCCATTGAGTCTGGCCTCTCTCTTTCAAGGGAGATCCAGCCAGCTCCCCTGCTGCCATCAGCATGGCCTCCGGCTCACAGGAGCATGCAGCCGCACCACTATGGAAAGACAGGAGCAACAGAATGAAAGCCTATCTCTTCCCTTTCTGAGAGCAGCCCCATGTCCAGGAATGGGACACAGTCTCTCGCATGGGGCTTCTGTGCTCAGGAAACATTGGACACAAGAACCATCGGGTCAGAAAGCACAGGGGAGCCACTGAAACCCACAAACACCAAGACAACTCCTACAGCAAAGAAGACACTCTCAACGTAAACTGGAAAACACCAAAATCAAGACCCAGCATGTGCCAATGAACACCAGCCAGGGCCAGGGGCTTTCCCAGCAGACCATGGGTCACTAAAAGGGCTTGCCATTCAGGACGCGGCCCCATAGACTGAAAAACCCACAAAGAGCCATGGATGCCGGCCATGAAAGCCTTGGACTTCTAATGCTTCTATTTGTTTATGTCTTTTATATGAGTTTGTTTTGATTTTGGTAAGATGCCTCGATTTTCAGCTTTGGGGAAAGGTGGGATATACCTGTTATTATCTTGGCTTCACAATCTGCCCAGGGACGTAGCCAAGGGGGGGGTCTTGGGGTCCGGACCCCCCCTTCCATTAGAAAAATGAATGGTGCGTGCTGCTGTGCCGCCGCACCCAAGCCCCAATATAATGGTGGCACTTTGTCTGGACCCCCCCCCTTCCTAAAATCCTGGCTATGTCCCTGATCTGCCAGCAGAATACCAGCCGGAGTTCTTCACTTTGTGATTCAATTTCTGTCCCCAGACCTAGCGGTCAGCCAGGTATCGCCAGGTCATGATGTGGTGCACTGGAAGCAGTGTGGCACGATGATGTTGTCGTTGTGCTTGGGGTCCTCTCCTGCCTCTCCATCCAGGCCTTCCGTGCCTCTGTCTGGAGCGGCTCCTGGGCCCTTCTCCTCTGGGTCCCGGAGGGGAAGATGAATCTCCATTTCTGGCCTCAGCGCTTCATCATTGTTTCTCTTTGTCTTGGGCTCTGCTCTCCTCTGGGATCACAGCATCCATAATCCAGGCTTTCTGTTTCTCGACTGCAGTTATGTCTGGCTTTATTGTGCTCTAATTGTTTGTCAATTTGAATCTTAAACTCCGGAGGGATTTCTGCTCCACCGTTTTCAGCAGCTCTTTCGGATTCTTTGCAGATGTAAATATTAAACTGTTATAATGGCAGCCGGTTGTGTCTTTTAAGAAGGCGGTCCACAGTTTATTGTTGACTTCATGCTGTTTGCCTGAAATGCCTGTTCTTGAGCCCAAAACAAAACTCCTTGGGTTTGTGTTCTCTTTTCCGGACCCATTTGCAAATGTTCTCCATGGATTTTCCTTCTCTGCTTTTAATGGTCTGAACACTTCTTGGTTTGTTCTGTTTCATTTCAAGGCGATTTTTCATGGTCTTCTTTCTATACACATCAATACATGATTTCCTTATACATCTGTCAATATTTTTCTTTGCTTTCTTTGATCTACTCACTCATGGATTTTAAAAAAATCTCCATTTGCTTCACTTGTAATAAACCAGTGTCTGATATTTCAGAGGAGATACAGCCGATCAATAGCACTTCAAGGACGTAAAAACGTCTTTTGCTGGAGCAGTTCTCTGGGTTTTTCTGCCTAGGGCCTCTGCTTCTGTTTGGGTCCAAGCGACGGAACCAGCGCTTCACTAAACAACAGGCCCAGCCCAGAAGCTTGTCACCTGAATGGCTAAATTTTGGCTTAAAGGAGGCTGCGTAGTCCGCCTGCTCCGTGCCAGAGACTTCTCCCCCTTGCAATGCTCCTCAAATGTGCAGTTTTTGCTATCTTTAGGGCTCTTAGCGATAGTCCCATCATTCAGCAGTTTTAGCCCCCGTTTCTTGATAGTGCAACACATTTATCAGTTCTAAATCCCATTAAATACTCCTGAAGGACTCTGGAAGGAGTCAGCTGCTGGTGGTGACTTTCCATATGCACTTCTCCCTCCACATGATTCGCTGGAGTGAGGGGCACAAGACCCCCACCCTGAATATGGAAAAGCCTCCAATAACAAAAAGACCACCTTCTTAGCTGAGAGAACACCTCTCTGGGACCAGGTTCTCCAGGGCAACTCTATGGTCAACGTCCGACAGACACTGACCATAGAACTGCAATGGAGGAGCTACAAAGGCCTAGTAGAGTCTTCTCTTTGGGAATCCCCAGGTTCTCCAGGGCAACTCTGTGGTCAACGTCCGACAGACTCTGGCCATAGAACTGCTAATATCAACGGAGTAATCCTAAACTGTCCGTTTTGAGGGAGTGGTTCCTATCGAGGCTGATGGAGGCGGTGGCTCCAAGGTCTTCTTCCAGGTGTTTTGGGGCAAAGATTTTGGCCACCGGTGGACTTTTAAAACTGTTTAAAGCCATACAGGAGAAAAACCCTGAAGATGTTAAGTCATGGTCCTGCATCTTGCTGTTCCTGTTCTCAGTTCAGAGGGCATGGGGGGGGGGGGGGGGCGGGGGGGGCATTTCCTCCTTCTGGCCATTTGGCAAATGGGAGATTCAAAGTCCAGGAAATTCAATAACCCGCTTTAGGCTCTTTTCTGGCTCAAGGCTATGGAATTCTGGGAGTTGGAGTTTGTTGTGGGTCCAGAGCGGAGGGAGCTTAAGGAAGGAAGGCCCCACAACAAACCCCCAACTCCCAGAGTTCCATAGCCTTGAGCCAGACAACAAGTTAAAGTGGTGCCAAACCGATTATTTCCCCAGTGTGGACGCAGCCCACCTTTGCAATCCTCTTTTGTGAAGCCACAGGCCCCTTTGTTATGCTTAGGAGACTGAAGTATGGTTCCCGGGGATGATTCTTGCCCTCCTTGCTGCTGCTCCTGTTCCTCCGGAGGTCAAGCCTCAGGGAGTTGCTTGGGCTTCACAGCCAAAGTGGGGAGGGGGCTGCCAGGGACAAGCCCCTCGAAGACTTGTCCTCAGGGGGAGGAGAAGGGGGCGGCAGGGGCTCCGTCGGGGGAGATCAGCCTGGGGGGTCATGGAGGGGGTCCCCGGGCCGCTTCCTTCCTGGGGGCCGGGAAGATCGCCAGGGCCGGCCTTGGGGTCGCCTGACGGGTCTCTCTCTCTCCGGCCACTCGCCCCCTTCTGCCCCCGAGGACCCTCCCCCAGACCCTCGCCCCTCCTTCGCTGTCTCTCTCCGGAGGCTGTTCCTGGAGGCGGTTCAAGGTGTTGAGTTTATGGGGCCTTTTATGAGTCCGGGCCTGGTTTCTTTCAGGATCACCCCTCGGTCTCCTCCATTACTGGCTACGAAGGAGGGGGGGCGACTAAACTGTCCCAGGTTTTGCAAAACCGAGTCTTGGGAAAAGGAAGGAAGGAAGGAAGGAAGGAAGGAAGGAAGAGTCCTGGCCCGGGTCGGATCCGCTGCTTGGCGGTGGATCGGGCCCTTCCTCTGCTCTTGGCCTCAAAATGGGCCCGATCCGGGGAGGACGCCTGCCTTGGGCTCAGGAGGCAGGATTCGTGGCCTGGGAGGGGGGCACACAGAGACAAGCCCCCTCCTCAAATTGAAGGAGAACTATGCCCCTCAGTCAGAAGAAAAAGGGAGGGGGGTCTCTTAGCCCCGTTCTGTAGGCACACACACACACACACACACACCTGGCCCCCTCCCCACCTTAAACACAGTCTGGAGCCACAGGACAAAGGGGGGGAGGAGAAGAGGGCCGTCCAGGGGGTTGGGGGGGTCTCGGGCGGGGTCCCTTCGCCGGATCAAAGGGGAATCGCTGGGGGATCCGCTTCCAGGCGGCGAGAGCAGCCAGCTCCCTAATTGAATCACGCCCAGAAAATTTGCATGATTGAAAGGGATCCGCTGCATAATAGATGAGGCCCCTCCCCTCCCTCGGGAGACGAAAAGGGGGGGATTTGGGGCTGAGAAGAAACATGGAAGCCCCCCTCCTCTTGAACCATGCGAAGGGAAAGGGGCAGATGGGATCTCGAGTCACTTTCCCAGCCGGTCTCCAGAAGCAGATCCCTTAACCTGGGGAGCCCCCGAAGCCACGAGGGGCAGAGGATCACAGCCCCCCCAAAACATGAACACACACCTGGGCTTCCCTCTCCATGAAAGGGGCTGGTCTGTCTGTCTGTCTGTCTGTCTGCCTGCCCCAGCGCTTCCTGCGTCGGAGACACCTTCGGACTCTTGGAGGGGGGGGTCCCAGGGCTGAGCGAAGCCCCCAGACTTATTCCCTTCCCTCCCTCCCCGAAAGGCTCCCGAACACAAGGGAAGTCTCCCTCCCTCCAAGCCTCCGTCCCCCCGTCCCTCCCTTGCGAGAGAGTCCGGGGGGCTGGGGTCCGCTGCGGAGGGGAGCCTCCGGCCGGGTTTGCTCGGATTGGGGCGGTGGGTTAGGGTCGGAGGAGGAGGCCGCCCCCCGCCCCATATTGACCTGGAGAGACCTCTCCCCTCGTGACCCACTTTCATTGCCCTGGCTCAAGGCTATGGAATTCTGGGAGTTGGAGTTTGTTGTGGGCCCCAGAATTCCATAGCCTTGAGCTAGAAAAGAGTTAAAACAGTGCCAGTGTGGATGCAGCCACAGACACACAACCCACACAAAGCCAGGCAAGACCCCCGGCCTCCCCGGGGACAGAGACTTCTGTCGTGCTTCACTCAATGCGGTTATTTCATTAGGGGCTTCTGCCGCCTTTCCTGGGACCCAGCTGGGCCGAAAGTGGGGTAGAAAAGGGGGAAAGAAAGGACACACACAGAGACACACACAATCTCCCCCCCCCTCACATGGCATGACTCTGATTTGTTATCCAACACTTAATTTGCTGCCTGCCTTACTTTATTGAACCCTGTCCTGTATTGTTATGCACTATATGTATGCATTGCTTGTATGTGTTATGCTATTGTTTCTTAGATCGCAGGTTTACTTCTTCCTCTTTCGTTGTTTCTACGTACAGCGCTGTGCAAATCTTTGGGCCGAAGATGCTGGCTGCCTCTCTCTGCCGAAGGGTCGGCAAAGGCCTCATTTCTTCCTCCAGAACTATCTATCAGGGGAGAGTCATGCAGGTCAAGAGGGGCTTTTTTTTGGGGGGGGGGGTCTGGGGGGGGGGGGGGGGCGTCTGGTAGGAATCCACTGGTTTGAGAGCCAACCTGGCGAGTGTTTTGAGCGCTGGACTGGAAACTGGGGTCCCGGCTGGACCATAGAAACCCCCCAGGCGACTCTCTCAGCCCCAGAGGAAACTCCTCTGAAGGAACGTCCCAGCAAAGCCCTTGCAGCTGCCTTCAGTCGGAAAGGACTCAGAAGGCAGCCAGGGCCAGCAATGCGGCGCATGCAGCAAAACTCAGGGCTGCTCAGGTTCTGGAATAAAACAGGCATAATACGCAGATAAGGTCCAAAAGCAGACTTTATTGTTACACAGAAATCCATCTAAAACAGGAACGTTGACAGTCAATAGACAAACGAGCTCCATTAGATACAAGAGTCTAGTCTAGAGCATGGAAGAGGACTGGAGCCTCGTCGCTTTCTGCTTCGGAGACAGAGGCCGAAAGGGGACAAAAGGGCTGCAAAGCACTCTCTTAACTTTTAGGGGAGAAGGAAGGGCAGGAAGGGAGAGGAAGTGACCTCTTCAGGCAGGAATGACTGTCACAAGGAGCAGAAAGAGAGAGAGAGAGCAGCAAGGGAGGCGGAGGAGGAGGTGATACGATAGCCCTGTTTAAGCATTTGAAGGAGGAGGGTCCTGTTGAGGATGGAGCGAGCTTGTTTTCTGATGCTCCAGAGAACAGGACCCAAAGGAGCCATGGATGCAAGCTCCAGGGAAAGGGATTCCAGCTCAACATCAGGAGGGACTTCCTGAGAGTAAGGGCTGTTCGGCAGAGGAATAAGCCTCTCGTTCTCTGGAGGCCTTTAAGCAGAGGCTGGACGCCCATCTGTCGATGGGGACCCTTAGATTGTGAGTTCCAACTCTATGGTTCTCAAAGGCAGAAGTGCCTGCTTCCATGACCACATCATCATCGATTTGGAAGGTCATGGAGTCCAACCTCTCCATCAACCTCTTCCTCAGGGGCAAGGAGCTGCCCATCCTCTTCTGGAAGACGTCCAAAGAACTGCTCCTTTGGACAAGGAGACGTTTCTTCTAGGGTTCAATCGAAAGCTGCCCTCCTTTAACTGAAAACCATGAGGGCAGCCAAGAACAGTCCTGCCCCTTCTATCTGGGGCAGCCCTTGAGGGATTTAAAGAGGGTGATCATCATGTCACCCCTCAGTCTTCTCTTCAACATCTCCTCTTAGACGTGATTCTCCATCCCTTTGATCATCTTTGGTGCCCTTTCCTGAACGGCTCCTTGGCAAGGAATCTGGGTTGAAAATCAAGATTCATAGAGAGTTAGTCAGGAATGATGTTGGAGAAAGAAAGGAGACCGGAGGGAGGGACTCAGTCAGGGGACCTGCAAGGCCTGAGCAGAGCAATGGAGGGCAGGGGTCTGGAGGGTCTCATTCGCAGGGTTGCCGTGAGTCAAGGCTGACTGGGAGGCAGCGAAGAGCAACAAAGTCAGGAAACACTTGGCTAACCTAAGTAAGTTTAAGTCTGCAAGGCCAGGTGAGCAGCATCCCAGAGAACCAATACGATTTTGATCATAAGATGAACATGGATCAGACCTGTGAGGCTGTAAAAAATGTTGAATACCATTTTAGGCTGCATTAATAAAAGTATAGTTTCCAAGAAACTGAGAGAAGTGCTAGTCCCACTATATTCTGTGCCGGTCAAGCCTCGTCTGGAGCACTATGTTCAGCTCTGGACACCTCGTTTTACAAAAGAGAAAGGAGTGAGTTCAGTGAAGGGCAACCGTCAAGATCAGAGGAAGAGAGAGCAAAACGTATGAGAAGAAGCTGGAGGAGGAGAAGATTGAGGGGTGACATGACTGTCCCCTTTAAATGGCTCCAGGGCTGCCCCAGAGAGAAGGGACTGTTCTCTGCTGACCCAGAGGCTCTGACCAGAAGTAATGGTAGACTTTGATGGAACCTTTGAAGGACTGGATATTGGGAACAGTTTGGGAATGGAGCCAGTTGCGCAGAGAGGAGGAGAGGTCTTCTTCTCTGGACATCCTCCAAAAGAGGCTGGACAGCTGGACCTGCTGCGGATGAGTCTAGATGGAGATCCTGAACAGAGACTTGGACTGGATGGTCTCTGGGGGACCCCTCTATGATTGTATTTTAGGAGGAGGAGGAGGGTCCGATAACCCCCCCCCCCCTTGGGTTCCTTTGATGCTCTCATCACCAAGAAAACATGCCTTGCCTTCCTTGTTAGCGCTGCTGGTGGATGCTGCAGCCATTCTGTGGTTCCTTTTCCATCAGGTTTATTTATGGATCTCTTGTCAGAGAGGGGCTAAAAGGCACGAACAGTCAGCAGGGCCCCTCCATTGGGAAAGCCCAGGGTCCATACTGGGCTGGCACAGGCAGGCAGGCAAGCGAAGGACAGGGCCGGCGGGCACTGCTTCCCTCGCCGAGAAGGAGGCCCCTGGTGTGTCACACACTCAGTCACACACTCACACAGATGGCTGAGCGTTGGGCCTCTGCCAAGCAATGGGGAGGGCATGCCCACAACAGCTGGATTCCGGGGGGGGGGTTCCACATCTGTGCTGTCAGTCAAAGGAGGAGGAGGAGGAGGAGGAGGAAGGAGGGAGCAGGCCTCTGGGGTGTCCCTGTCTCCTGGGCAGCCCCAGACCCAAGGACCCGGGGCTGCCCCTTGCCTGCGGTCCACCTCTCGGTCCACATCCAGCTGCAAGGGGCCTCTGGCCGTTTGGGTGGGTGGGCCTTTGGTGGGCCTTTCGCTGTCCGCCTGCGTAATGTTGGTACTAGGCCCAAGGATTAAGTAGCAGAGCTGGGCCGCTTTGTGCCCCGTGATCCGGCCCACCTGGACCCTCTCCCCACATGGCTTGGCCCTCAGTCTGCTCCCAGCCCTGACAAGGCCTCCCGCATTAAACGTACAAATTGCACAACTGAAGCAATGAAAACCAGAGAGACCATAAAAGCAAGGCCTGCCCGCCATGGGGCCCAGCTCTAGGGAGCTCTGGGGAGGGGCTGCCCCACTGCTTTGGGGAAGAAGCCAGCTGGGCTCAAATGGGGACAGCTGAGACTGGGGCAGATGAAGGGACCCACGGAGGGACCCACCTTTTTTTGGGGGGGGGGGAAGTTGCCCTGGCTTTGGTCTGCCCCCTCCCCAAGTGTGCATTCCTTTCCGTTTCCCTGACAAGGGCCCAGATGAGGGCAGCGGGAGAGAGAATGGAAGATGGAGCCCCAGGAATAGGAGGAAGATGCATGAAGGGCTGGGAGGGTCCTCTGTGGGGCTGCCCCCACCCCACCCCACCGACCCCTCTGGGCCGCCATTTCCTGGTGATGTCGGAGGGCATTAGGCAGACAGTGCGCAGGGCGGCAGCGTGTCACTGTGTGAGTGTGTGAGTGTGTGAGTGTGCAAGGCACAGACCAGGGAGGACCCCCCTCCGCCCCCCAACACCGCCAGGGTCTGGAGACACGTTGCCTCCAGAGAGGCCTCTTTCCAGCGAACAGCCCTTTAGGAAGATTTTGGCATTCTCTTTCCCCCTCCTTAGATAGATAGGGATTTCCTGCATGCAAACTTACCCTACAAGCCCTCCTTGGCGGGGCAAAAGAGAGCCCCCCCACCGGGCACCTTAGCGGCCGGCCATCGTCGCTGGTGTCCAGTCTGCCTGGGGACAGGTCACTTTCGGAATAACCGATAGACCAGACTCCCTTCAAGGTCTGGGCGGGGCTTCAGATGCGCACCTTCCGCAGGTGAAGGAAGGCAGGAAGGCCGGCGAAGCATAAGAGTCGAAGCCTTGCGTCTCTCTCTGGCGAAATAAAGGAGGCAAGTAGCAGCACCTTCGTTAACTAAATAAAGCTTCGCCGGTGGCATTGAAAGGTACCTGAAAACATAAAACAGGCGTCTGCCCAGGCTCTGGCTCCCTAGAGGCGAGTTCGAGAGAAAGGGGCAACTAGGCAGGGCTGGCACTGGCCCCCAGGAGGGAGGAATGAGGCACAGCTGGACTAGGGCTCTCTGGCCGGACTCGGCTGGGCTCGCCTGGCTCCGTGGTCACCTTGGTCACTCTGCTGTCCAGCTGCGAGGCTGAGCAAAGGGGGAGGCTATCGGGAGGCTGCCTGGAGAAGGGAAACCGGGGCAAATGGGGGAAGGCGCGGGCGAAGAAGGCTTCCTTGATCTACTTACCAGCAACATTTAATGAGGTTCGTTCCTCAAAACCCCTTCAAATATGAAGTATTTCCCACAGAGAGCAGAACAGGACGGGATTCCCTTCGCTGCCTCGGAAAACAGGGCCATGCTTTGAGACGAGGCCCCCGGAGGCTCCGGACACCCGCCAGGCCTCCTTCGGTTGGCCCCTGGATCGCCCCGAATCCCTCCCTTTGTGGGAAAGAGGGCCTTCTGCGGCCGGAAGCCTCGGTGCTCCGCTCTGGATCGCCATCGCCTTAGGATCGGGACCTCGGCCGTTTGCAAGACTGCTTCCATTTGACAGACTTTAGACCTTTAGACATTTAGACAAATATTTCACTTACCAAAGTACAATAACACCCAGAATCCACAAAACAGCAATGCCTTTTAATCCGGCCAACAAATGCAGAAAAGACGCGGTGCAAGCTTTCGAGGCTCCTCTGGCTTCTTCTTCAGACAAAGGCGTTACAAACCACACAGGACGAATATATATATATATGACGATGTTAGTCAGGGGCCTGCTTTTTCTGTGGCTGTTGTCGTGTTGTTCTGAATTGGGATCTCTATGCAAGCCGGCCCTTCCCTTTCCCGGCCATGTGGCATTGGGAAACAAAGCACTCCAAGGTCCAGGAGGCAAACATTTGAATTCCATGAACAAAAACCCCATCAGCAACAGCAAAAGGTTCCCCTTGTGGCATCCCAGAGGTCTCCATCGTTTGTGAGGCCACAGTCCCCTTGGTCAGTTCCTTGGCTGCATGGCCAGCACGGACACATCTAGTCCATTTGCCGAATATACGGAGCTGGAGCCCCGTCCCTCGCTGTTCCTTCGCGGTCGCTTTTCTTCCTGCCGAGTCTCCTCTCTCTTCTTCTGGAAGCCCAGAGCCACCATCGATGGTCTCCGTTTGCAGAGCAGGGTCTCTTCCATCGGCGGGGGATCTGGCTCTACACTTACTTTCCATTCCCTAACCTGGGTCAGCAGACCCACCGGAGGGTCCTCTCCCTTGCAAGGCCTTCCTGGCCGGAGAGAAGCCCTTGGGAAGCCTGGCGAGGAACGGCCCAAGTTTCCAGGAGCCCGAAGGTCAGCCAGCGCAGATACCAGAAAGGCCTTAATGCAATTGATCCCAAAAGTGGGGTCCCTGAATGCCATCTTTGCCTCGGGGGTCTCTGGGTGTTCCTGGAGAACCATGCCCTAAAAGTCTTGCCTTTCCCCTTATCGCCGTGCTCTTGGTTCGCTTCTGAATGGAATGGATCGAGGAGGCCGGGACCGTCCTAGGCCTGCTGGGCCGCGCCTCGCCCTTCCTTCCTTCCTTCCTTCCTTCCCTCCCCCGGAGGGCCTGGGTCTTTTGCGGGGGCTTCGAGGCCAGCATCGCAGGTACCCTCGCCCTCCCCGCTCCGCTTCTCCCCTTGGATCAGGGGGGAGCGGCTGCCATCGTGGCCCCAGCCTCCCTCTTGCAGGCCGGCAGGATCCGGAAGCGGGAGCCCGGTTGGTTCGGTTGGGAGAGCGGCCCGTCAAGGGGCAGAGCCGCTTTAGGAGGAAGATCTGGGCAGAGAGAGGCCCTGAAAACCGGACTCAGAGAAGGGCAAAGGGAAGCGGGCAGCGTTCCGGCTCAAGGAGAGCAAGGGCTGACCCATGGCCGAAAGCGAAAGCCAGGCCTCCCGACTTCTCTCTCTCTCTCTCTCTCTCACACACACACACACACACACGCGCGGGCGAAGAGGGGAGCCCCTGGGATCGGACACTGACCACCTGCAGCGGCCATCTGTGGCCGAGCAAATGGGGAAAGTTGGAAGGAGGGTGTGAAATGGCCCCAGGGCCCCGTTTGTCTGCCTCCGGCCTGGAAAGCAAAGCGGGGAGGAGGGGCTCCGGAGGCGCCTCGGAGGCCAAGTGGCCTGACTCCGGTTCAGTCCAGGGAGGGGTCTGCAGGAAGCCCAGGCTGGCCAGGGCCCCCGCCCCCCGGACCCCCACTTCCAAGGAGACCCCGATTCTGTGGCTGAAACTAGGCTGCTGCCACATGGAAGCTTTGACCCCGCTTTAACTGCCACGGCTCTATCCTCTGGAATCCTGGCCTTTGTAAAACCCGCAACAGGGAAACCTGTATTGGTCAGCCAAGGAGGATGAAATAGGCCTTGCAAGCAGTCCAGTCCCACTGGCCCTTCCTCAGCAAAGAGGCGACATTTGTATTTAATTTGGGATCTTGCACCTGGGGCTTGTCGCTTGTTGTGACAGACATCTCCCCAAGAAGGCTCCGCGTCTGGTCCCAAAATATAAATCCCAGTAGGCCATTGCATTGAGCCACGGCGGTATCAAACCGGATTAATTCTGCAGAGGGGCTGCAGCCCAGCTGGAGGGGGCTAGGAGGCCTGTCCTGAAATCCCCTCGGCCTCCTGCACGTGAGAATGCTCTCTGACACGGGTGTTTGTGCTTTCCTGGCCCTCCTGCAACGGAAACATTCAAGTTAATGCTTGTGTGAAGCCAGTTCGGACCCTGACTGTTGGATTCACCTCCGTGTCGATTCACTCTCCAGAGACCCCTCGGTTGACCCTGAGACCCTAGCCCTTGTTCCCCGGACCCACGCCCCGCGGCCAGAAAGGAGAAACGGGCCCCACGCAGGACGCCCCCTGGCTCAAGACCCTCTCCGGCCAACTGTCCCCGCGACGGTGAGGAGCGACCCCTTCCCAAATCCGCCGGGGGGGTGTCTTCTTTCCCTTGTCCCCCCCCCCCCCGCTTTGGGATCCAAAAGCGAAAGCAGCTGAGGGGGTGCGCGGGATTTGTCGCGACACAAAGTGGCCAGATGCTGCTGCTTTTGCTGCTGGGGGTCCCCTGCCCCCCTCCGCCCCTAATCGCTCGTGTAAACGGCCCATCGATCATCGCCGGCGGGGATTAAAGGCCCGCAGACCCCGCCTCCGCCGCTGAGGAAGGGGAGGGGGCTTCGGAGGGACAGCTGCCGCCAACCTGATCGCCATTCGGGGGGGGAGAGGACCCTCCCTCAAATTCACCATTCTGCGGGATAGGGGGAGGGGACTCCCAACGAAGACCCCCCCCCGGGACGTTTGCAAAGGGTCGGGGGTCCTGGCTGGGACACCCTTCGAGGGCTTTTTGCCGTAGGAAATGGGCACGAAATGGAAAGAAACCCCGGTGGGCTCCAGGGCCCCTCTCTGTTCTGGAGGGAGGAGGAAAGGCCCTCTTGCCTCGCAAAAACATCACACACACACACACACAAGGAATGTTTGTTTCTGTATTGGTTTTGTAGTGCTATATTTTATTTTCCATCGCTTCGGTGGAAAGAAAAGGAATGTATCACTATTTTCCAGGACTAAGAGAGAGGCCTGATTGACGGAGGCTCCTTTCCTGAGACGACTCGCGTCTTCCCCGCATGTCTGAATGTGACGATGGGGGGAGTCTCCCTCCTCCGCCCTGAAGCTGCCCATTTTAATCGCAACGAAAGGCAAAATTACATCCAAAATTAAAAAATGAGCTTCACGGTCCTGGCCGGTTTCTAACCCCCAGCTTCGGCCTTTCCCAGGGGCCGTTTTTTTTTTTTTGGGAGGGGGGCCTGTGCCCAGCTCTCCCTCCTTTATCCCTCCAAGCGAAGGCCTTTCATAGAAGCCACGTGTCCATGTTCCTCCTCTTCTAGGAGTTTATTCCTGACGTTTCGCCAGCAATTGTGGCTTTGGCCTCTTCAGGGAAACGTCAGGAACCCTAACCCTAACCCTCATAGCCCCCCAAACCCACAAAACTACTCTGGATGCCGGCCTTGGAAGCCTTCGCCTTCAGGTCCCCTTCTTTCCTCTTCCAGCTGCAACACTTTAAAAGGCACGCTTTTAAACCGGCTTTAATTATTTCCTTCATTGGCCGCAACGTTACGAACACTTTGATTCCATTTAAATTGTGCGTCTAAACTACTACTTTCCTTTGCTTTTTGGAATCCGCTCTGAGTCCCGGTTTTGGGTGAAAGAAAGAAAGAAACAGACGAGGGCTGCATCCATACAGGAGAAGTAACCCGGTTTGGCACCGCTTTAATTTGTCTGGCTCAAGGCTATGGAATTCTGGGAGTTGGAGGTTGTTGTGGGACCGGAGCGGAGCTCAAGAAAGGAAGGCCCCACCACATACTCCAACTCCCAGAATTCCATAGCCTTGAGCCAGAAAGGAGTTAAAGCGGAGCCAAACCGGGTTATTTAGTGTGGATGCAGCCGAGGATGCGGATGAAGATGGAGCAGAGGGGAGGGGGATCTTTCTTATCCCGAGGAGGCAGGAAGAGTGAGTCGGGGGTCGAGAATCTGGTTTACGATCCCGGGGATCATGGAGCGATTTGTCGGAGGCTTTTACGGCCGACCCGGGCAATGAAACCCAAAACCTGCCCAAAGCCCTGCGCGCCTTAATCGCTCCCAGACGCCGCGGGGTTTACGGCCCCATTTCGGCCTCGTTGGAGGTTTGGGGGCGAGGGGGGTTGAGGGGGGGCTTAGGCCATAAAACTCAATGGCGGCTGCGGCGGCGGCGGCGGCGGAGGGCTGGGGGCGAGGGACCCCCTCCGAGAGAGACCCCCTCCCCCCAGATCCCAGCAGGCGGCCGTCGGGGGCTTTGAAAAGCTCTTTGCGGCGCGGAGGGCCCCCCGCTTTTATGGCTGCCTTTTACGGGGCTGATGCCCGTCTGCCTTGCATTAGCCTCCTCCAGAGCGGAGGGGGGCCGGGGAGCCCAGCTGGGACGCAGCCGGAGAGGAGCCTCCCAAAAGCCGAGACCAAGAGGAAGCCAGAGGAGCCCAAGCCGCCGGACAGGGCCCGATCCACCGCTCCGGAGGGAAGAAGACGGGCCGGATCCCAGGGAAGAAAGGGACGAAGGGAGCAAAGGAAAAGAGAGGGTGGGGGGATAAGGAGTCCGAATGGGGAGGGGACACGAACCTGGCGCAGGGACCGCTGGACAGGAGCAAGGCCTCGGGCGGCGCCGGACAGTCGGACCCCGAGCTCAAGGTCTCCCCGCCTAGGAGCAGAAGAAGGAGAAAGATTAAAACATAGTGGTTGATTTTACTATTACTGCTGCTGCTATTAGTAGTGATAGAATTACTATTATTACCGTTATTACCACTACTATTAATGTTACTGCTATCACTGCAACGGCTGCTGCTGCTGCTTCTCTATGGAGGTCGCATTTGTCCGCCTCCCGCGGGGGTCCTCCGTTTGGGTTCAAAGCCTGGGTCCCCCCCAGAGTCCTTCCTGCTGCTCTTCTGAACCTTTTACTTCTCTCCGTCTGAATTTTAAGATTAAAATTTACTGCTTCCAGGTGTTTGCTTTTAATATTTTTTAAACCCTCAGATTAGTCTCGGAGTGAAGTCAATCCGTTTCCTGCGCAGCAAAGCGAAGGGCGTCAAGCATTTGTCGTTTTGCGTGGGGGGTTTTCTAAGGAGGTCATCGAAATAAGCCCCCCCAAAACACACACACACACACAAACCCACAGAGAGAGAGGGGGGCTGCTCACTCCGCCAAGCTCCTCACAGAGAAGATTTCGGCCGACTGGTCAAGGAGCCCCTCCGCCGCCGCCGCCTTTTCCTGGACTCCGGAAAGAGGCCGAAGGAGACCCCCGCGAGTTTTAAGAAGCCGAGGGCCCACTTTTGCCTCGTTTGCGATTCACTCACATGGCTTCACCCCAAATAATAAGAATAATGTCGGCAAAGGGGCCACCCCTCTCTGTCTATCCCTCCGTGTCTTTCTTTCCCCGAATGAGGCCGAGGGAAATCAAAAAGCGGGGCCGCGGGGGCTGCTCTGAACTGGGGGAGCGGAACTGCGCGGACGGACGGACCGACGGAATGGAGGAAAGAAGGCAGCTTGAGTCGGGGGTGGGTGGGGGGCGAGCGGGGGTCCCGTCGGGGCTCCTATCGCCGATTCTCCCTTGCCCAGATTCTCAGGGGAGGGGTAAGGGATTGGGAACCCCAAAAGCAAGGAAAGGCGACAGGGGACCCCACCCCCGCAGAATGAGGCCCTCGGTAACCCCCCCCCAGAACGGACAGCAACGGGGGGCGGGAATAAAAGGGGTGAGGAGAGGGCTGAGTGCAAAGGCCCCCTCCCCCTGGACGGTCAGGAAAGCAAGAGAGGAGCCTCCCTCCGGGACCCCTCCCCAGTTTCTGCCCCCCATCAGCGTCCACCTACCTGGACTTCCCTCCGAAGGGCGAAAGGGCCAAGCGGTGCTCTCTCCGCGGTCGAGCTCCCGAGGGGCAAGCGAAGAAGAGAAGGGCCCGCCCGGAAGTGGCGGATTAGCACCGGATCTCTCCCGCTGCGAGCTCCGGAGGGAGGCAGGGACCAAGGGAGGCTGGGGCTGGAGCCGGAGACAAGGCCGCAGAGAGAGGAGGGCGGGGGTCGGGTTCCGGAGCAGCAGGGGAGGGGGCGGCAAAGCCGGAGAGGAAAGGCAAGGCAAGGCAAGGCAAGGGGGCTCCTGCCGCTGCTGCTGCTGCTGCTGCCGCAAAACGGGGGTCTTCCCCCTGGCGCCCTCCCCGCTCCGGCCGCTCGGCGGAAACTTTGTGCAGACTTCGGCGCTGGCTCCTCCTCCGCCGGCGCCCCGTCGATGCGGCTGATGGCGAGCTTTTAAGGCCGGAGAGCCCAGCGGTCGGACGGGGGTCTTGCCAGGGACAGGGGTCTCGAGAGGACCCGAGAACCGGAGGGATTCGCCCTGCGAGGGAGATGGGCTTCCCCTCGCCTTCTCCGCCTCCACCTCCGCCTCCCCCGCGCGCCCCTAGGCCCCCCTGGATCCGGAGGGCGTCGGGGCTGGGCTGGGGGGGGCTTCTAGAGGGGGAGGGGAGGGGAGGGGCGGGAGGCGAAGCGCTCGGGCTCCGTGTCCGGCAGGAACTCTAGCAGCACCGGCAGCACCGGCGGCAGCAGCAGAGGCGGCGGCGAGGGAGGCAGGCCCATGACCCCCCGCGGAAGAGGAGGAGGAGGAGGCGGCGGCGGCGGGAGCTGAGAAGGGGTCCGGACACCGAGGGCCGAACGATTCGGGGCGACCCTCCCCTCGGCCTGCCCTCCCCTCCCCTCCTCCCTGGCTCCGGCCATGACCTCCAGGGCAAAGGAGGGCAAGGCCACCGCCCCGCCACCGCCGCCCAGCGCCCAGGAGGGCCGCCCGAGCCCCTTGGACCAGCTCCCGCCGCCGGCGGCCAACTCCGCCAAGCCGCTGACCCCCTTCAGCATCGCGGACATCTTGGGCAAGCCCTGCGGCCGAAGAGACCCCGCGTCCGCCGCCACCGCCGCCTCCGCCCACCGGCTCCTGGACAACAAGGGCGCCTCCGGAGGGACCGGACCGGATCGTAATGGCCTCCCCGCCCCGGCCTCGCCGCTCTGCGCCCTCGAGGAGCTGGCCAGCAAGACCTTCCGGGGCCTCGAAGTCAACGTCCTCCAAGCGGCCGAAGGTAAGGCCAACAGGGACGGAGAAGCGCCGTCCAGGAAGCCCCAGGGAGGCCGGCCCCAGTCGGGGAGGGTGACGGGGGGGGTCAGGGCAGTCTCCGCCAGGAAGCCGCGGCCTTCCTCTCCATCGCGGCCCAGCTCAGCCCCGCCAGCCCCGGGCTTTTCTTCCCTTTCCTTCTCCCCCAGCCCCCAAAGAAGGGCGGCCGGCGGGTCAGCCTTGCCTTTTTGTCCCCGGAGCCGCCGGCGGAACAGCCCCAACCGGCGGCCTGGACTGCTCTGACTGGCCGCAGCCTCCTTCCCGGGGTCGCCGCTTCAAGATCAGACGGAGGGAGGGATGGAAGTGGGTCGCTGGAGCAAATGGCAAATCGGCGGGGAAAGATCGGGGTCCGTTGCTGGAGGAAGCGCAGGGTCCCTGGCAAACGCGGTTCTGCCTCGGACTCCGCGTTAGCTCCGAATTAATTTCGCCTGGGCTTCGGAAGGTGAGCTCTAACCTAAAGAGGCAGAGTCCTGGAGACGTTTGGCCGACACGCAGTAAATGTCTCTGCCGCCATAGCTCTCCTTTGGTCCGTTACGTCCACCGGCGTTGGGTCGGGAGAGAGAGAGAGACCCGACCAGCCATCGAGGTCTGTCGCCCCATCCATCTCCATGGAAGCCAGAGAGAGACGGCCCTCGGGGGCAGATGGCCGGGCTGTTCGGTGCTTTCCTCTCGAGGCCGTCCTGGCTGCCCTGCCTCCGGCCGCTTCCCCGAAGCCCACCGGAGGCCCAGAGACCCTCTTCTGCCGGGACTTTGCCTTCCTCTCCCCTTCCCCAGCCTCACAGGCCGCCTCCGGGCCGACGAACGGATTCCCCTAAATCTAACCCCGACCCTCGCTCCGCGTGATTGAGCCTCTCTTTCCCCGGAGCGCCGTGACCCTCTTTTGGGGTTCGTCTTGGTACAATCGCATTACGATCAAATTATATTAATTTGTATCTAAATTAGACCGCCTTTCATAGATCCACTATTCCCAGCCTTTCCCTCCGCTCTCCTTCGGCCTTTCTCCGCCGTCCAGGAGGGGACCCTCGCCCACCGGGGGAGAGGGCTTTTCCATGGGGCTCAAAGGTCGAGGCCCCCGCCCTCTTCCTCTAGCCCCTCCAGCGAACTCCTCCAGTTTGGCCAAAGGGCCCCAGGGCAGCTTCGTGCCCCCCAAGAAGGCCGCGGTTGGAAGCTCCGGGAAGAGGCAAAGGCGACCCCCCAAAGGCGACCCGCGCTGCTCGGGAACGAGAAGCGTTTAGCAACGGAGGCGGCGGCGGCGGCGGCGGAGGACTGATTTCCAAACCCAGTCGGCTGGGACAGCTGTGAGCGGCTCTGCTTTTGCTTCGGCCGTTTCCCTTGGTTCGATTGGTTTAAAAACCTTTGCATTTAGTGTGATGCCAAACGAGGAAGGTCCCTCGGAAGAGTCTTTAAGAAAAGGGGCGACTCCAGGCGGGGCTTTTTTTAAGGAAAGAGTAAAAAGATAAGAAGGCAGTTAATTAAAATAATAAAAAATAAAACAAATAATAGAATAAAATAACAATAAATAATTACCGATCAAAGCAGGAAGATGAAATATTTCCATACTGTTCTTTAGAGTATAAAATCAATATAGGAAAGAAGGGGGAAAGGCCCAGGACCCTTCCCAGGGAGAGGCAAGGGCCCCGGAATGACCCTACACTTCAACCTTCTCTCCAGGAAGAATCCCAAAATGCCCTCCATTTTGAGCAGGACTAGGAAGCATCAACTTACATCTACATTACTCTTTCTAGCTTTCCTTTTCCCCTTGACTTTCCGACATGTCGCAGTACCTTATCCTCCTTTGCAGCCGGGGCATCTGGTCACTCCGGCTAAAGCCCCATCGGGCTTTAGGTCGGCCGGGAAACCCAGAGCCCTGCGGCGGCGGATCGGGCGCGGAAGACGGATCAAGCCCGGGAGCAAAGGAAGGGAAGCGGAGCGGATTTCGGATCCCGGCTTCGAGGAGGATCCTGGGGAAAGGCATGGGCAATTCTCCCGCAAGGAGATCGGCTGAGATCCACGGGACTTGGGTCGGGAATGGCCCTCGGATTCCTCTCGTTCCAATGGGTCTCCTCGGGGAAGGAGTGATCTCATCCCGACGAAGGCGGACTGGAGAACGGCTCTTGCGGAGCGATGAAAGGCAAACCCGGGGCAGTTATGGCTGCTCTCCCGGTCAAAGGGCCAAGACGGGGAGAGAGCCGAATTCACCGCCGAAGGACCCAAAGGTTGACCCCTGTCCCTCTGGCAAAAGGCTGTTTAGGGGTTTAGGCCCCCTTGGTGGATCCCCTTTGGATGGCCTTTGTCGAAGTGAGGAACGCCAAAGAAGGAAGAAGAAGAACAGAACGAAAAGAAAACCAAGAAAGAAAAAGGAGCAGGAACGGAACGGGAAGGAACGGCGTTCTCTTTCCAGCATGAATTCAGTTTCCAGTGGCTTATTTGCGCGAAGGAGAGGGACGCTCATCACCACCACCACCATCATCATCACCACCACCATCATCATCATCACCACCATCATCATCACCACCATCATCACCACCACCACCATCATCACCATCACCACCATCATCACCACCATCATCACCACCACCATCATCATCACCACCATCATCATCGTCAGGGGGACAAAGCCGAGGCTGGAGCTGCATTTTCTTTTCCTCAAAGGCTCCGGAGGAGTCCTTGCGGACTTCGCAAAGAAGACGCCTTTGCAAAACGGGATCCTTCTTGTGCTTCTGGATCCCAGATCCTCAGTCAGTCTGGATCGAAAAATGGCCCTCAAGGCCTACGGATCCAGGCACAGAAGCCGACCACTGCGTTAATATTTCCGCCTGGCTTTCCCCATTGATCCGGATTCTCCGAAAGAATAAAGGCATCCAGGAGGTCGCTCGGAAGATGTGTCCTGATGGCGATGATGGCGGCCATGGTTTTACTCCTACTCCTACTCTTACTCTGACTGCGTCCCTATGAATCGGGGCGGTGTAGTAGTTGTAGTGTGAGCCGGGTCCCAATCCCCTTTTCTCGGCCCTGGAAACCCACCGGGCGACCTTGGCTACTAACACTCCCTCGGCCTCAGAGGAAGGCAAAGGCAAAACCAAATAATAGTTAGCCGTTTGACTTCCATCCCGCCTCTCCAGGTCGATCGAGGCGGGTAGCGATAAAAGCGCAGAATTACTTTCCCCCAAGAAAACGACTTGGAAGCACACCGCAACAACATCCACTGCCGACCTGAGGCCAGAAGCAAAAGGGGACGCTTATCTCTCTGGACCCCCCCCCCCCAATGTTGTGCCTTTCGGCAGGAGCCTCTCCCCACAGATTCCCCGGAGAAACCCCCTCGCCCCCTCCGGCCGAAGACTGCCCCCTTTTAATTCGTGGCCGGGGGTAGGGGGGTCTTACAGTCCCAGGGGTCTCTGGTTCAACTTTGAGACCTTGCAGTCCCCCCCTCTCCCGGTTCCCTCCGCCCGATTAGAACCGGGTTCTGAGGAGCTGGTCCGGAGGTGAAGGGGAGACACACTTCCTCCTCCTCAGGACCCCTTCTCGATTTCCTACCGGGTTCGAAGCGGGAAAGGCCTCTTCCTATCCCGTCCGTGTCCCTCTTGCCCCAGTTTGGGACTCAGCGAAGGACGACCCCGACCCCCTTTAGTCCCAAAGACTGAGGCCAGTGGGTCGAAACCGTGGGCTACGGGGGCAAAGGCCTGGCCAGGGATGGCTCCGCAGGCCTCCCGCCGCCCCCTCCCTCGTCCTTCCAAAAGTGGGATGGAGGCCAGGCAGATGGGGCTGGAAGAGATCCCCAAAGGTCACCCAGTTCAAGCCCTCTTCTGCCATGCAGGAACTCTCCCTCAAAGCATCCCCACTGAGAGATGGCCATCAGCCTCTGCTTTAAAAAAGCCTCCAGGGAAGGAGACTCCGCCAGACTCCGTTGAGGCACCATTTCATTCCACTGTCGAATGGATCCCATCGTCAGGAGGCTCTTCCTAATATTTAGGTGGCATTATTATTATTATTATTATTATTATTATTAAGCTTCATTTATAAAGCGCTGTAAATTTACACAGCACTATACATAAAACCTTTTAATTAGACGGTTCCTGCCTTCAGGCTGACACTCTTTTCCTGCTTGATTTATTTGTTTATTTATCGGTTTCCTTCTTATGCCTCTTTTCTCCCAAAAAGTGACCCAGAACAGCCCACAAATTCAGGGGAAAAACACATTTAAAATACTTTACAACGGAAAAATTAAATAAAAATAAATTAAAAACAGTACAAAATGTGCAAACCTTAAAAACTGCCACATTTAACCCCATATGAAAGCCATCCCATGACTGTGTATTAGAAGCCTTCCTGGAGAACACCCTTTTTTGCCTGCCGAAAAGAAAAGGGAAGCAGGGAGGGACGGCATCATCCAAAATCCACAGGACAGTGATACCTTTATGGGGCCAAGCAAAATGCACATTATACGGGTTGCAAGCGTTGGAAGCTCCATTGGCAAAAGGTGTTCAAAACGATGCAGGAGAAAGAAAGAAAGAAAGAAAGAAAGAAAGAAAGTGAGGGTGTTAGGCCTAGCCCTGCATTTGTGTGGCTATTGTCCGCAGTTCAGGTGGCCTGGGAGGGTCTTGGCGCAGGTGGGTGGGCGCCTTCTCCGTTGGGGATCCTGGGTGGTTCTTGGGAGTATCCCATTAGCAAAAGGAAAAACCACTGTTGTCACCCCCCTCGATCCTCGATAGGGAGAGGCGGGATATCAATTATTATTATTGTATTTCGCGATCCAGTTTGCCTCAGATCCTCCGTGAGGCCACAAGGCCCTTTGTTGGGAAGAGATCTCTGGGTCTCTCGGGAAGCCTCCGTGGTTTTGCATCAGGAAAACTTTCCCTGCCCTTTGCATCCATTCCTCTGCGGATGAGCCTCTGGAGCAGCAGGGAAAAAGCTCGCTCCGTCCAGCCCCAGCGTGGCTCCCCTTCCGCCGCGAGAAGGCCCACAGCTAACAAGGCCAATGCGATTTTAAAATCAATCAAGGTATAGTCTCTAGATCAAGGGAAGTCATAGTGCCCCACTATTCTGCTCTGGTCAGGCCCCACCTGGAATAATCCTGGGTCCAGTTCTGGGCAAAACAGTTCAAAAAGGACATTGAGAAACTGGAGCCATGTGTCCAAAGGAGGGAGACTAGAAGGATGAAGGGTCTGGAAACCGTGAAGCCCTCTGAGGAAGGACTGAGGGAACTGCTAGGGATGTTTAACCTGGAGAAAAGAAGGTTAAGGGGTGTCATATTGAGGAGGGAGCAAGCTTGTTTTCTGCTGCTCCAGAGAACAGGACCCAGTGGAGCCATGGAGGCAAGCTCCAGGAAAAGAGATTCCAGCTCAGCATTAGGAGCCCCTTCCTGAGAGTAATAGATGTTGGGCAGTGGAACACTCTCTCGATGGAGATTTTGGTGGAGTCTCCTTCTTTGGAGGGTTGGCTGGATGGCCCTTGGAGTCCATCCCTTTGGTTCCCTGACCCTGGGGGGGGGGGGTGTATGGTGTGGGGGGTGACTTTGTCCCCCTCCCTGACACTTTGGCCCCTCTCCGTCTCTCTCCCCATCGCAGGGCGGGACCCCCTGGGCGCCTTCGGGCCTCGTCCTCCGTCGAAGAAGCGGCGCAAGTCGCGGACGGCCTTCACCAACCACCAGATCTTCGAGTTGGAGAAGCGCTTCCTCTACCAGAAGTACCTCTCTCCGGCCGACCGCGACCACATCGCCGGGCAGCTGGGCCTCAGCAACGCCCAGGTCATCACCTGGTTCCAGAACCGCCGCGCCAAGCTCAAGCGCGACCTGGAGGAGATGAAGGCCGACGTGGAGTCCCTCAAGAAGCTGCCCCCGGCCGCCCTGGAGAAGCTGGCCTCCATGCCCGACAGCCAGACCCCCGACCCAACGCCCGGCCCGGGGACCCCCGACCCGCGACCCAGGGAACCCTTCTCCGACGGAGAGGAAGCGGAGGAGGAGGAAGAGGAGGAGGAGGAAGAGGAGATCGACGTCGGGGACTGAGCGCCGCCAGCCCCGGCCCTAGAGAACCGAGGGACCCCGGGAAGGGAGCCTTGGCCGGACCCCCGCCCCCCCTCCCGAGGCCAGGAGACCCCCCTCCGGACAGTGTTCCCCTTCTTTCTCCCCCGGCAGTCCCCCCAAAGATCGCCAGGGGCAATCCCCCCTAGTCTCCAGACTCTGCCCCAAACCTTCTGCCCCCCAATACCTTACCCCTTACCCCCTCCCTCCCTCCTTCGGCCCCCCAGGGGGAGGCTTGGTGCAATTTTTAAAACTTAATTTTATGATTATTGCTATTATTATTATTATTATTATTATTACTACTCCGTGGTGGTGGTCGTGGTCCTGTCCCCGTGGCTGTCGTGGCTGTCTGTCTCGGCGTGTTCGTGGTTTTGCCTTTTCTCCCGGGGGAGCAGGACCGGGAGACCCCCCCAGGAACACGTGGAGGGGCGCCCCTCACCCCATTTCGGCACATTCCCAAAGAGGCCGAGGCACCCCCCCAATAGAGACTGCCCTCTTCCTCTCTGACGCCCCCCACTGGGAAGATGGCTGCCCCCCGCCCTTGAGAAGGGGAAGGGCTCCTGGTCTGGGGGGTCCTCTCCCGCCCCTCCCCCCCTCGGTGGCCTGTGTGTGTATATATTTGGAATAAAGGGACACACCTGAAGCCGACCCCGCTGTCAGCCTCGTGGTTGACCAGACTTTGGGTGGGGGGGGGTCCGGCGAGGGTCTGGTCCGGCAAAAGAGGGGCGAACCGAGGGGACGCCGGAGGAAGCCCTGTGCCAATGGGGGGGGGGGGGCGGGGGCCAAGTCGGGGGGCGCGAAGGGCATTGACCGGTTCAGTTGATCCACCTGGGAACGCTTTACCTGAGACATGGGGGGGGGAGCAGAAAGGTCGTGCACTTTCTTAAAAGGACGCCTTGAAGTTGACCTGGGGTCAGGCAGCCTCTTTACTCGCGAGGAAGCCCATTCGAAGAGGTCTGGAATCCCCTTCCTGCTTCCGTCCAGCTCTTCCTATGTGTCCCTAAATGCCGGGTTGGGGTCTCTCCCCCCTTCCCCCCCTGACCTCCGGCCACTTCCACGCGGCTCTGCGGCCGGAGGACCCTTTTAGGGGCGCTGCCATCTGCTTTGTCCATTGGCCGCCGGGCCTCATTCATGAGCCCCGTCCGGGCCCCTTGGAGGACCTTCCTTCGCTCTTCTGACGTCAAAGTCCCGAGTAGCCCCTCCCTCCGGGTCACGTGGCGGCATGGCTCCGGGGCAGACCCCTCCCCCCCCCCCCGCCCCCCCCCCCCCCTTCCCCCCCCCCCCCCCCCGAGAGGGCAGAGGGATAGAGGAGCATTCTGGCCCCTTCGTCCACTGCTGCTGCTGCCCTCCACCTAAAAGCCCGTGCCTTGGGCCCTCTAGCGTGGGCTGGGGGTCAGAAGCCCCGGAGCAGCCGCAGCCTGGAGGGATCGGGGCCTGCATGAGGGGCTTAGGAAGTGGGACCCCTCCCCAGTCCTCAACAGGGGGATCGGGGTCGGCCGGTGGTCCCTTGCTGGGATCCGGCCCCCAAAGGAGAAGATGGAAGGGTTGAGAATCCTCCCCGGTGACGTCATACACACCCCGAGTGACGTCACTCCTCCGCCTCTTCCCTTTGAAGTCCTCTCCAGCCCCCTCCTTCTGGAGAGAAGAGCCGGATCGGGGCCTCCTTTTCAAAGGAGGGATCGCCAAGCAATTAAGCTTAAAGCCCCCCTCCGTCTCCGAGGTCAGGGCCTCCATCGAATGTCCCCCGAAGACCCTCCTCCAGAGACCCCAGTCGAAGTGGGGGGGGAAGAGGGGCCGAGAGAGCGTGTCTCCCCCGAGACCCCCGGAATTGGGGAAGGGTCCCGCTCTCGCCCTCCCTGCCAGAACCCTCCTTCGAAAGAGGGAGGGTCGCAGGGTCAGGACCCCCCCGCATCTCGGCTCCTGAGCCCTTTCCCGCCCCTCTCCCGCCCCCTCCGACCCACAACCCCCCAGACCTCTCCCCCCAATCCCCGGCCGGTCCTGGGGTCCTCCTCCCAGGCACTCTGCACATGCTCAAGTGGCGTCTTGCTTCTCCTTCCCCCCCGGAGGCAGTGAAGGGGGGAAGACAGAAAATGCAGCCCCCCCCCACCAATGTTCTTCAGAAGCGGGGGGGAAGGAAGGGGCAAGACCCCCTGGCGACCTCCAACCGGCGCTCAGCCCCTTCGCAAGAGGCGCCCCTTGCCCTCCTGCCCCTGGCCTTCTCTTCTGTCCCAGAGTTGCATCCTCGAAGGACCCCCCCCTTGACTCCCACCGACCCCTCCGCTTTGAGAGGACGGCCTTTGCTCCGCCGCCGGAGAAGCCCACCCCTCTCTGCCCACGAGGGGCTCCTCCAGGATCCCCCTCCGCCCACAGAGACACCACAGTTCCCATCATCCCTTGACGACAGCCGAGGCGGGTGGGGATGATGGGAACTTGAGTCCCCCCAGAGCCCCCTGGAGGAGCCCACCTCCGTCCTTTCCTTCCAGGTCGCCCCTACCCCCTCCTCGCCTCAAAGACTGGCAGGACCCCCAGATTGAGTTGGGAGGGGGCGAGGGAGGGAGGGGTCTTTATTGGGGGAGGGGCAGACCGAGGGAGCGGGAGGAAGAAGGGCTGGGGGCCGGGGGGGGCGGGGGACATCAGCGAATGTCTTCCTTTATTAAAAAAGGCGGCGGGCGGCCCTTTGTTCTCGGGGCATAGCGAAAATGAGATGGTTTGCCCCCGAAGTGCCTCTGAGCCCCCCCCCAATTCCCTCCGGGGAGATGCCGCTGCCGAGATGACAGACAGGGACAAGAGACCCCTCCCTCCCAAGAAGAAGGAAGGAAAGAAGGAAGGAAGGAAGGAAGGAAGAGGGCCTTGGCCCATTGGGAGGGAGAAATGGGGGGCTGGAGGTGGGGCAGGACAATCCTCGACCCCCCCGCCGCCCCCCAAGCCCAAGCCCAAGACGCCGAGACCCCTCCCCGAATTCTCCTGCAGAAGAAGTGGGCCCGATCCAAGCAAGTGCTGGGTCTGGGGTCATCCCCCCCCACAGCGCCATCCAGGCTCCGAGGGAACCCTCCCCAGGAAAGAGCCCAAAGCCCTAAGGGGTCCCTTCCCAGCTGCCCCCCCCCTTTGGCACTTGGGAGACCCCCGAGAAGGAAAGGAGCCCTGGAAGCAAAGAGGGGGAATGCCCTCAAAGCCCGGTTCTTGTTCTGAGAGATAAGAGACTGTGTATTTTTGCTATGGCAGAGTAAAAGGGGGGAGGAGAAGGCAGAGGGAGGGGCAGGGCAGGGGGCACACTGGCTCCTGGCACCCGGCATTATTTGGGGGGCATCCCCCGAGGTCCACCGGCCCCCGGCCCAGAAGCCCCGCAGGAAGGAAGGCATGGAGGAAATACTACTACTACTACTATTACTATTACTATTACTATTATTATTATCCGGCCCCTTCCCCAAAACTGGGACTCAAAAGATTGAAAACAGTCCAACCGAATGCATCCTCCTCCCTTCCCTTCCTCAGACAGACAGAGAGAGAGAGAGAGAGAGAGAGAGAGGGACTTCCTGCACGGAAACTGCTGCCTCCCTCCTTCGATCTCCTCCCCATTGGCTGCTATGGAGCCCCGGGGCAAGGGATGCGCTGTCAATGGGAAAGAAAGCCTCATGGGCTCCAGGCCGCCTTCTTTCAGAGGGTTTTCTCTCCCAAAGAGACCTCCCACCTTCCTCCTCCTCCTCCTCCTCCTCCTCCTCTTCCTCCCTCGTCTTTCTCTGGAAGGACGGCGAGAGAAAGGCTTCTTCTTCGACCTGAACTAGTCTTTAGCTGCTCCCAGTTTCCTGGGTCTTTGGGCTCAAACCACCTTCGTCGAAACCAGACTTAGCACTTCATTTCCCATTTTGAATTTGAACTGACATTCGCACACACCAGAGGCACATATCTACGTCTCAAGGAGGAGGCAAGACCTCTCTACAGATCATTATCATTATTGGAATATATGCTTCTTAGCCTTTGTAAGCCGCCCCGATTGCATCTTGTAGAGGGGCGGTATATAATTATTATTATTATTATTATTATTATGATGATTATTAATTGGCAGCATGATCTTTCCTAGGCTTCACTCTACTTCCTCAGATGCATTTAGATGCAATAATAATAGTAATAAGTCGAGGGGTCTCGTAGCCCCTTTGAGACTCAACGAAAGACAGAAGCCGGCAGCAGGAGGGGCTTCCCTGGACTTGAGCCGACTTCTCCGGACAAGAATTAAGGATCGGGTGCCGGGGGTCTCCTCGGTCCAAAGGGTCTGAGTTGTGAATTGGGGAGGGGGCTTTATTTCCTCTTCGGTGGATGCAGCCCCAGATTAGTCCCTGGCCTTTTTTGAGGGAGGTCTCCTGAGGTCCCCCCCACGTCCCTCCTGGGCCATTTGGGTCGCCCCCTTCTGCCCCCCAGAACACCTCTCTCTCCCCTCCCCTGGATTTAGAAAGTGGCATTTTCAATCCCTTTCCTAAGGAGCCCCCCAGCATGAAGCCCTCCTTTCCCCATGGACTGAGGTTTCCACGAAGCTCTCCATCCCCCTCCCCATTTCCCTTCCTTGCCGCCCAGAAGCCGAATGAATATCAGTCAAGGGTGGTTTTTTTTGGGGGGGGGGAGTGTCGGGGTCTGGGGTCCCCGAAGAGCGTCGCGCTCCTCTGCTCCGAAGTGCCTTTCCTCCGTTTGGAGAGAGGAGGTCGGCGCCTTTTTGCTCCTTTCGACGGAGGGCAAACTCGGTTATCTCTGATGGATGAAGGAGGAGGAGGAGGAGGAGGCAGTCGCCCCGAAGGGTCTCGGGGGACCCCTCCTTTTGCAAGAGGCGCCCCTGGTGCTCCTCCTGCTCTTGGCTTTGCTTCTGATGCAGCGTCAAAGGACCCCCCTCTTCTCCCCTTCTCTCCTTCCCTGGGCTTTCGGAGTCTGGGGGCTTCGCCAAAGGGCTTCCTGGAAGGGGGGCCTTCCTCTGCTCCCTTGAAAGGAGCCTTATCTTCGCAGCAGCCATCTTGAGCTTCCTTCGGAGGGACGTCGCCTTCTCTCTTCGCCGCAATCTTATCTTTCTCCGCTTCCCTGCAGTTGATCCGGAGCAGACTCTGACCTCACCGGACAGACATTTCCTCACCCCCCCCAAGAAAGAAAGGGGCCCTTTCATTGGCCTCCGAGAGCCCCCTCCACCCCTCTGCCCTCTGCCCTGGCATCGGCCTTCCAGGAGCCCTTCCTTTCCACTGACGGAGGGAGGCCCTTCCGCGGGGTTTCCTTGGCATGGCCTTCCCTGGGAGGAGGCCGAGAGAGTGGAACTGATCGGCCAAGGTCCTTCCAAGGGTTTCAGGGCAGAGCTGGGGATGGCCTTAGAATCATTGGCTCACGGACTTGGAAGGGATCCAGCCCAAGCCCCTCCTCCTTCTGCCATGCAGGAACTCTCCGTCAAAGCTTCCCTGACAGATGGCCATCCAGACTCTGCTTAAAGGCCTCCAGCCGAGGAAGGAGGCTCCAGGAAAACCTCCGGGGAACTTCCACTCATCGCTCGCCAGAAGTCGGAAACGACTCGGAGGCACACAGCCTTAACGACGACGACAATTTGTGTGCTCCGTTCATTGCTTATGTCGCCTTCCTCCCAGAAAGGGAGCCAAGGCGGCTCACAAGATAATAAGAATAATGATAAAACAATTAAAATAGTCCAGTTAAAAGAGTATAAAATTAACATTAAAAACACATCAGGGATGTAGCCAAGGGGGGGGATCTGGGGGTCTGGACCCCCCCCCTTCCATTAGAAAAATGAATGGTGTGTGCTGCTGCGCCGCCGGACTCAAGCCCCATTATAATGGTGGCACTTAGTCTGGACCCCCCCCC